>NC_073303.1:153490189-153765189 GCF_027595985.1 Sorex araneus | reverse complement strand
ATAAGAAACTAGCAGCAGCACTCAAGTGTTCTCTGAAAAAATAAATTTTAATGATGTGAAGACAGCAACACTGCTTATATATTTGTTATTTGAGAACTCTGGACTTTTCAAATCTTCTAAACTGAAGCACTTAAAGAATTTTGAATTTCTTAATGCCTTCCAGTGAGAACTTACTCCTGCCTCTATGCTAAGGGATTCCACTCCCAACAGGGTTGGCAGAGTTCATGGGATCATATGGGTTACCAGGGATCAAACCCAGATCAGCTATTTGCAAGCAAACACCTTTCCCACCATACTCTCTCTGGCCACCCTGTCTTTCTAGTATTACTAATATTCCATAGCTGAGGGTCAGACCACACATGACTATTATATCAGCATAATCTATGAGGTTCTGTGGGACTTTGCTCAGGCAACCCAGGTAATGAGGAAATTTGTGATCTTGGACTCTGGACTCAATGGGACCCAGGAGCAGAGATCCTCTGCCTGCTTCCCCCAGTCTCCGGCCACCCAGAGGTCATACTCATAAGCCACCTCCTGCCAGCACCAGATAATCTTCTCCAGAACTCATTGTTGCTTCTCCCGGAAGAGAGCATAAATTGAAGCTTCCATAACCATGCCACCGGACTCCATGCCAAAGCCTGTTTCCACTCAGGGTGCCCCAGAGTGGGGCAGGTGAGAGACCTCCCCACCCCAAGGGACCCAGCGCCAGCAGCTGACCTCCAATACCCAATCACCGCCAAGCTCTAGGCCACTTTCCACACACTTGGGCCAAGCCTCACATAAGAGTGAACGTATTTCTGGACCACGTGGCTGCAAGCAGCTATGTGACACATGATAAGACACTCCCTACCTGTTTTCCATAAAATCATAGAGGTAAATATATATATATATATATGCCTCTCGAAGAGCCCGGCAAGCTACTGAGAGTATCCCACCCGCATGGCAGAGGCTGGCAAGCTCCCCATGGCATATTCAATATGCCCAAAACAGTAACAATAACAGGTCTCATTCCCCTGACCCTGAAAGAGCCTCCAATTATTAGGAATGGTGAGTAAGAAGAGGCTGCTAAAATCTCAGGGCTGGGAAGATTGGAGACATTACTGGCACCTGCTTGAATAAATCTATGAACAACGGGATGACAGTGATACAGGGACAGTGAATCTGTGAGGATGATAATGATTGGAGACAGGGGGAATCAGTTGGTTCTGTTTGTTTGATTATTTGTTTGTACATGGGAGGAGACCACAACCAGTGATGCTCAGGGATCACTTCCAGTGGTGTTCAGAGGAAATATAGTGAGTGAAATTACACCCAATCCTGCTACTTACAAAGCTTTCACTAAGCCCACTGAGCTACTTCTCCCAGTCAGACTTATTTTTAAAATTTGTTCAAGTGAGTCCAATATGTAATATATGCTGAGACCCACTGATCTAACTTATTGCCGGCTCAGAGATGTGGAGAGAATAAGGGAATAAGGGCAGTGCTCATGAATGCTCAAGTAGTTCAATACCCAAAACTCCATATTCCTCTGCCTCCCCGTCTCCCAGGTAACTCCTATATTCTGATTCTGGGCACCACCACATCAGCACACAAATTATTAAAATATCTGCCCTGGTTTAACAAGTAACTCTAGAAGTTATTCCCATGCCCACACTTCTTGGAGGTCCACAAAATATTAAATTAAAAAATATACAAACTTAAGGAGATTGTGTCCTATCCCTTTGTGCCAAACTGCTCCAGGGTATCTTGCACTTGTAATTGAACATGTCAAAGTTTATGCCTATATTTTTCCCTCAAATGAAAACTTAATCTTTTAAATCATCTAATTCATAAAGTACATGAAATAGTGTTTATGACTTACAACACAAGTTGATGTTCTGAAAATTGAAATATTTATCTTACTTGTCCACTCTTGTCCACTTACTAAGTGCAATGGCACAAGAATATATAAGGATAAGTTAAGTAGAAAATGAGATTCAAGCTCTGATAACCCTCAAGCTTAGACCACAGTTTCTTTATATTTTTAATTTGTGAGAGGAGTGCCTACAAACAGTGCTCACAGGTCACAGAGTCACTCTTCCTGTTGGAACTCTTCCAACTGTGCTAGTGGCTCAATAAAGAATTCAAGGATGTGATGTTGTGTTGGCACTGCAGTATCTGACATTCCCCAAGCCACATTCTGAGGTTGCTGGGAGCTTCCAGGACTATAACAAGAGACCTTGTGGTGTCAGTGAGGGATGAGGGATAAAGAGTCTAAAATGGGTCAACTGAATGCAAGGTATGTGCTTTAACCCCTTTAATGCTTAAATATAAAAGTTGATTTCCTAATATTTGAAACAAAATAAAATATACTCTCATCATTCAGTTCATTAAACTAATAAAGAGGTTGAATGTGGTCAAGAAAAGTATGACTTGAGGGTCAGAGAGAAATAGTGGTAGCCTTGCATGTAGCAGACCCAGGTTAAATCCCTGGTACCACATATGGCCCCCTGAGACTGCCAGGAGTTATCTTTTAGATCATGCTGAGAGTAATCCCTGAACACCACTGGCTATGGCCCCCAAAAGCAAACCAAAAATTAAAAAAAGAAAGCACAGTTGTTAGATGCATAAAAGTTTTGACTCTTTTTGATGTTATAAATTTATTTAAATATATTACCAGTTGAAAGAATATTTTTTCCTATTTTTATAGAAGAAATCACCATTTAGGATATAGAAGAAATTTGTTTTACCGTATTATTACTTTAGTATTACTTATCAGTTTTAAAACATAACCATGCTCAAAGATCACTCAATATAAACAGACTCAACTTTATATAACATTCAGTGGTTTTGAACTCTCAAATTCAAATTAACAGTTTATAAATTCACCATTATCAAATATATTCTGATACAGCACTTAGAGTAAAAGCTAGGCTATGAAATCAACCTAGATACCTAATTACAGATAAGTGGATTATGAAGATGTGGTGTATATAGACAATGGAATACTATGTAACTGCAAGAAATGATGACATCATGCAATTTGCTGCAACTTGGAAATGGAAGTCATGTTTAGTGAAGTAAGTGTTAAGAAGTAGGTAGAATAAACACAGGGAGATCTCACATCTGTGATATAGAAAAAAAATTAAGTGAGCAAATACAAGAGGATACCCAAAAGAGGATAGAGAGTGAGAGAGGGATACAGAGAGAGAGAGACAGAGAGACAGAGATAGAGATAGACACAGATACAGAGAGACAGAGAGAGACAGAGAGAGAAAAGAAAAGTGCTTGACATAGAGACAGACAGGGGGTGGGGGGTGATGGGAGGGAACCTGTGGACACTGGTGCTGGGAAATGTACACTGGTGGAGGGATAGGTGTTGGAACACTTTGTGACTGAAACCCAATCATGAACAGCTTTGTAATGGTCAAGAAAAAAAGGAAGAAAAGAAGAAAGAAAGAAAGAAAGAAAGAAAGAAAGAAAGAAAGAAAGAAAGAAAGAAAGAAAGAAAGAAAGAAAGAAAGAAAGAAAGAAAGAAAGAAAGAAAGAAAGAAAGAAAGAAAGAAGAAAGAAAGAAAGAAAGAAAGAAAGAAAGAAAGAAAGAAAGAAAGAAAGAAAGAAAGAAAGAAAGAAAGAAAGAAAGAAAGAAAGAAAGAAAGAAAGAGCAAGGAAGGAAGGAAGGAAGGAAGGAAGGAAGGAAGGAAGGAAGGAAGGAAGGAAGGAAGGAAGGAACTAAGTGAGCCAGAAAGACAAAAAAACAAAACCAAATGAAGAAAAACCAGTCATGTTATATTACATTGTATTATATGATTAGTTTCTTCATAGATATGACAAAATTTTAATATAGATAATATATAGATATGATAGAGCCTTAGTACTTTAATACTACATATCAATCTAATCAAAGTTGAATATAACTGTATCGGACGATAAAAAATAAAAAATGGTAGGGATACCTAGATCACTCTTGCCCCTAGAGTATAGGTAGGAGAATAGCAGGGAGGAAGGAAATAGAGGAGACAAGTAAAAAAACAAAAATTATGAGAAATAACAGGGACAGGGGCTAGAGGTCTCAGGAACTTCAATAAAGTAGATGTATAGTATATCAATATATCTAACGCACAGAGCTAACAAAAATAAAAGCATGAAGCCCAAACTACAACAACCAAATTTAAAACTGATCTGTTCAAGGAGACAGGCTTGGGGGTGGGTGAAACTCTGGGAATGTTGGTGGAGGGAAATTGACTCTGGAAGTGGGGCTGGTGTTGGGACATTATATGCCTCACCTCAGTTAATTATGAATAGCTGTGCAAATCAAGATGCCTTAACAAAAGCTATTTTTAAAATATTCAATAATTTTAAATTTTAAAATTTTTAAATATTCAAAAAATTCAAATATTCAATAATCAAGTGAATTTTGAAGATAGTTTTTAAGGAAATGGTCAGAAGTATTTTGAATTGATATAGATATTCTAGGAAGAATCATAGAAAACTTAAAGAATTAAGGCAATGCTTAAAAAAATTAAGCAAATGTTTACTAAGCTGTTCTTCATTTTTCATACCAATATACATTTATTATACATACATATATATACATATATAATTCTACTAAGTCGTAGTTGTAAAATATATGTCAGATGAGACAAGCCAAGGATAAGCCCACTATTCACATTGCCTCCTATTTACTTGATGGTATAAATAATCAGTTCTGACTTTTGTAAATATATTTTTAGGTTTTTATTTTTCCTTTTTGGGTCATACCCGGCATTGCACAGGGGTTACTCCTGGCTCATGTACTCACGAATTGTTCCTGGCGGTGCTTGGGGGACCATATGGGATGCTGGGAATCGAACACAGCTTGACCAAACACCCTACCTGCTGTGCTATCTTTCCAGCCCTAAGGTTTTTCTTATATGTCTTGTGTACATACTTATTTTTATTCCTTTAACTCAAATAAGTTTCTTTAGCAAAGGAACTTAGTTGTTTGGCTTGTGTGTGTGTCTGTGTGTGTGTGTGTGTGTGTGTGTATTTTCCATTGTACCTTTAGCCACTAGAAAGTTCTTATTAGATGCCAACAAATACTTGTTGGGTAAAAAAAAAATTATTCTCTGATCCCTGAAACACTAGTAAACTGCCTTGTTCTCCTGTTACATGCTATATACAGATGTTGGCACCCATCGCATTCCTACACATCTTTTCTAGAAAACATAACAAGTTTGTAAGGAAAGGTGAAATATATTAAATTTCATCGTAATCTCTTTCTTCTATACTTTGGGTAAATGCTAATCTGAGATTTTGTAATCTGCATGACTGGTATAAATCACAGCATGCATAATTTGCTGATATTATTTTCTCAGGCTATTAAGTTCTGACCAACCTTTTAAGTATATTGAATTGGAAGATTATGTTCCCGCCATTTCAGGAAATTGGTAGCGTCACAGCCCAACAACTTGAGAAAATAACATTATTTTAGAGAGGAGAAATTGCAATGAGATACTATCCTAAACCTCAGGCTGGAAATAGTAAATATCTGTCCACTGGACCCAATATTTTGTCAATGCGAGGGAAGCAGTAAAAAGAATACCATTGTGATTGATTTAATAGATTTGCTTTTCTTTGAAGGTCTTTGGTATTTTATTACCAACTATAAGTGTTAACCCTTTAGTTTCTCTCACACATGAACAATTTGCCCTAGGGGAAGAATGGCTCTATTCACAATGAAAATCTATGTCTGAGAATTCAGAAAATACTAAATAGAGAATATAGAGGTCTATTTAATAAAAACTGAGAGCAAATTAAACCACAAATATATGTGCAATTATTTTTTTTCAGGAAATTCCTAGGAGGATGGTTGTCAGTCTCATAGACCTTGCAAAAAGGGAAATAAGTGAGTAAATGTTTTCCAAGTGATGGTGCTTTTTAATTAAGGGTAGGACTAGAAGGAAGAAGTTAAAGCAGTCTCCAGGTAATGTCGGTTTCTTAGCAACCACAACTCCAGAGGCTACACTCGATTTTTAAATGCACACAATAAACCTCAAAATTTAAACCTTATAAGAGGTGTTCAATATCCTTAGGGCAAACTGCAGGTTTTTTGTTGTTGTTGTTTAAGAAAATGCCCTTTTAAGACTTGTGGGCATTGTTATGAGTCTATTTTGAAACCTTCTCCTGCACTTCGCAGTCTGCAATGGTGGCTGCCTCAGCCCAGAGGTGCAGTGATTATGGTGTCATCTCTTCATGAATGTATAAACGCTTGCTTCCTGTTTCCAGTCTGAAAAGAAGGCTAAGATTTGGGTTACCCAAACATTATGTGCTTCCACAGGGACTGCTCAATACTTACATTTTGCAGTTTCATTGGTTAGATTATGAGTAGTTCTTCATAAGTTTTTATTATTTTACGATATCTTGCCTCTTCTGTCCCATTTACTACAACGGTCTCTATAGGGAGTTGCTCTAAAAATGCTGTGTAGTGAAAGTGGTAGAACGTGGCTCAAGCACTCACACCCTATATGCACCCCATTCCCAATCTTCCCAGACACACCAGGAGTGATCCCTGAGCCAAGGCAAGGAGTAAGCCCTGATTATTGCCAGGCATGGCCCCCAAACAAAACAAAACAAAACATAAAGGCTGTGAATAACATTCAAATAGCTCAGTACTCAGAAGTAGCATATTTTCTTCCTTTTTTTATTAGTGAATCACCGTGAGACAAAGTTACAGACTTACAGGTTTTCATGCTTACGTTTCAGTCATACAATGATCAAGTAACCATCCCTCTACCAATGCCCATTTTCCACCACCAATGGTCCCAGCATCCCTCCCACCACCCCCACGCTGTTCCCTTCACCCCACCCTGCCTCTGTGGCAGGGTATTCCCATTTGCTCATTCTCTCTTTTTGGGTGTTGTGGTTTGCTACAGAGGTATTAAGTAGGCATCATGTTCAGTCTGTAGTCTATTTTCAGTCCATATCTCCCATGGCCTAGTGGGCTAGCCTAGCACCCTTTGTTTGGTGATCCCATCCCTATCAGAACTGACAGAAGTAGATTATTTTCAAAATAAGTCTCATCTCTATATACCGTTAATTAAAAAAATGGTGTTCAATGGAATGGAAGGGTGTGGTGCCAGGTGAACTAGTTAATTTAATTGGTTATTTTAAACCATGTCTTTATAAAAGTTGCCAGTCAAACAAGATAATGATATGAGAAATAGAGGGTGGGAGATAGCAAGTAAAACAAAGCCCCCAGGCAGGCAATCACTCTCCTTGTCCCCTCACTCACTCCCTGACAGATGGCAGAATAGAAGGACTCTCACCTGTGCACACACAGCTGCGGCTAGAGACTAAGAAAGCAAAAGGGGTACAGTCCAGAGAGGCCCAGCCAACAGGTGACAGCAGAAAGTCAGTCACAGAACAAAGAATACAGGTTTCTTGGTGAAGATTTCAAACTAGGAAAGCAAATACTAGAGAATGGTTTAAGGACAAGAGGTCCAACACACACTGAAGACAAGCAAAAAAAAAGAAAGAAAAGAAAAGAAAAAAGAAAAAGGAAGAGAAAACTGTGGACATCATACACTGGACTGGGAATCTAAGAGACAGAATGGCTGATATCATCAATGAGTATGAAGAGGGCAGGACATTAAGGAGGTATCTAAACCCATGCACTTCTGAATTTTGTTTGCAATTCTTTCATACAATTCTTAAGAACCCATGAGATCAGGAATAAATCTACTTTTGTGCCATTTGAGCAAAGTTGAAATGCATGAATATAAGTACCTTCAAAACATTCAGTTGAATGTCAAACATCACCCCATCCAATATGAACATATATACAGGCTGTCAGAAACAGGTTAGGCTTCTTTTGTAAAAGGGACACCAGAAGATCTTCAAGGAAAATATGGAAGACAGTCTAAGTCACACCAAAGTCCCAAAGTCTTAAGTCTGAAAACTAAAATTCAACAAAGATCAAATTTCCCATTTCATCTTTGAATGACATAACTCATCACTTCTGTGTAGGTGAGCATAAAACGAGGAGGGCTGACAGGGGGCGGGATTGCCGGACCCGCCCTTTGACAATATTTAGGCACAGCTCCATGTGGGTACGGTCTTTTCCGCTGCTGCACGGGCACGATTCTGGAGGCAACTGAACTACTTTGGACACAAGCAGCTCACAGAAATGCCTCCAGACTATGATCAGAGCCACTGCCCCATGCGGCGCCAGTGGGGCAGGGTTTCTCTCTCCAGGCTTCTCCATCATATGAGCACCACAAAAGGGAAGTAAAAGCTTGCAGTGATGCAATTACTGGCAGAATTTTCCCTGGACTTCATACAAAAATCCAAAACCACACAGCCGCTGTTGTGACCTAATATCTCTTAATTGTCAGCAATGTGAAATGGTTACTTTTTAGCAGGTCTGACTGTGGGGGGAAACGCCAAACAATAATACTGAGTTTTTTGTTGAAATATTGAAGGTAATCAAAGTAGCAGCCATTTCTCTAGACTGTGAACTAAGCCATAGCCCCACGCCGGCCGAGGAGAGGAAATATCCTCCTTTCTCAGTTCTTTTCCCTTTTTGGGGAGAAACGCAGTGTGGCGTCCACCATATTATGAGATTTATTAAGCAGGGATGAACTTAGAGGCGCGGGAATGGAAGGGAAAAAATATTACGTACTTGGAACAGCGGGACACTTGGGCAGTCGGGCCGATACCAGCGCATGCTCTGCCGAGATTCAACCCGGGTAGCCACACTTTCGTGCGGCCACGTTGCTGCTGATCAGCCAGAATCCGGAGGCCAACTAGACTACTTTCGGTTCCAGAAACTGCTTGCTGCCATGTCTCTAGACTGTGAACTAAGCCATAGCCCCATGCCGACCGAGGACAGGAAATATCCTTTTTACTCGTTGGGCGGTGTGGCGTCAACCATAGTATGAGGACTATTTATTAAGCAGGCATGAACTTGGTGGTGCAGGAAGGAAGAAAAAAAAATTCTATGTACTTGAAACAGCGGGACTTCATATCTCTCCATTCTCAGCAATGGAAAACTAATTATCAAATGCTTCCTTGGCAGTAGGGCTGTCTTTCTTAGGGCAAAACTCCAACAATAGTGAGTTCTGTGTTGAAATATGGAATGTAATCAAGGTAAAGAGAAAATGAAGTGAAATTTATCAATTACGCAGACAGGGATGTGGGGCGGGGGGCAGGGGTTGGGAGGTATACTGGGGTCTTTGGTGGTGGAATATGGGCACTGGTGAAGGGATGAGTGTTTGAGTATTGTATAACTAAGAAATAAGCCTGAGAACTTAGTAACTTTCCACATGGTGATTCAATGAAATAAATAAATTAAAAAAAAGAAGAGGGCTGAGAAACCTACTCAAGGGGACTTTTATATTAAAGGTTTATTTTCAGATAATGCATATTAAAATATAGTTGTAAAAATTAACACAAAAAGGTCCCTACGTATCTTTTATCCAGTATAGTTATTTAGAGAAGCTTTTATATTTTGATATCATCTTTACATCTAGGACTTCAATAAAGTTCTAATCTAACAAATGAGCCTCAGAAAACCTGTACATTTTGACATTCACACACATAAACAAAGATGTGCTCATTAAATCATCACTGGTATGTTCAGGTGTTCTACTATTTATAGGTAATTTGACAGCATTAGGGAAAAGGGCCAACATACTCCAGAGAGAAGTCCCCTAGGAATCAGGTGGAGAAGCTAGAAATTTCATAATTCAAATGATTCAGGGTGCTTGGTTGGCATTAATAGCCACCTGGTGCTGGTTATTGACAGAATTTTGTCAATAGGATTATAAGATGGGTTTTTTCACACAGGATATTTGGGAAGAACTAGTGGGACTGATGCATGAGGAAGAGAATAAATGGGAGAGAATTATAAAACTAAGAAATGATGGAGCCAAAGAACTCGTACAAGGGTTAAGCTACTTGCTTTGCACAAATATAAACAATCCCCAGTTCTTCATAAGGCCCCCACACCCCTGCAGTCATGATCCCTGGGCACAGAAACAGGAATAAGCTGTGAGTGCCACTGGGTGTGGCCCATAAAGTAGAAGAAAGGAAACTATATCAGATAATGGAGATAAAGAATGGGACTAGGAGGACCTTCATACAATCGAATGTATGCTGCTTATTAAAGGGATTGAATCTTGGAATAGAAAACAATTTCGAGCCCAAGAGAATTTATAGAACAGAGCAAAAGTTGAGATCTTTTAGCTAGTACTACTGCCAAAACTAATGGGATTCTTAAAGAAAGATTGAGTTTTGGGAAGATTGATATTTGGGAAGAATTAGTGGGACAAATAAATTCTAAATTCTAAATTTAAACCTAAATTCTAAAGAAAGATTGAGATAATACAAAAGAATATTAACTATATTATACCCCTTGGACTGATCAGATCAAGGAATTAAAATATTCCTTGTAATACTATCGGTATGTATTCTGACCGGGAGCAGAGTTGTAGCTATAATGAGTCTCTTTTGCTGTGTAAGACTCAAGAAGACTTATGAGATGAGTAATGTCCATGACCCTACTGTTGTCCATGACACTACAGTTGATATGAGAACTGAATTAATATTTATCATCTCTCCTAACTACCATATCAGCTAGTACTTCTGGGTGTTTTAGGTCTGTGAGCACCATATTCTTCTCAGACTATGACTATTGCTCTTTCCATTTATGATCAAAAAAGGCTAAGGAAGGAAAACCAAGAACGCAGTTAGATTATCTGGGAGAAAAATAGAACTTGCTTAATTCAGTAGGCTATCCTATGAATTTTTTAACAATGTTTTATTTTGTCACTGTGAGATACAAAGTTATTTATATTTGGTTTTCAGATGTTTGTTGTTTCAATATTGATCTCTTCACCAGTACCCACTTTCTTCCACCAGTTTTTACCCTCCCCCAATTTGTCACCTACTCACCAGTCTGCCTCTATGAGGGACACTTATTTCTTTTTTTGCGTTTTTGGGTCACACCCAGTGATTCTCAGGGGTTACTCATGGCTTTGCAATCAGGAATTACTCCTGGCAGTGCTTAGGGGACTATATGGGATGCTGGCAATTGAACCCAGGTCTGCCGCGTGCAAGGCAAATGCCCTACCTGCTATACTATCACTCCAGCCCCTGAGGGGCACCTTTTTAACAAGTTTTTGCATTGTGGTTCACAGTATTGTTCCTGATAGGTTTTCATACATAATACTTTACCATCTTTCAGCACCACCACCTCCTCCTGGTTGAATGTTTCCCTCTACCATAGAGGTTGACCCCTCCCCATCCTATCCCCCATCATCCTCAGTGGGCATGTATCCTACTGAATGCCAATTTTCTATTTTGTTTGTTTCCATTGTCTTTGTGCATTTGTTACTCTACCATTATTATTTGAGTCAGTTATTTTAAGCATGCAAAAACTTAAGAATTTTTCTATAGCACAATTTTTTTATTTTTGTTTTTATTTTCTTTTGCCAATGGAGTCAAATCATTGAAGATACCTTTGAGATCCATATTCTTAAGATTTCTGCCTGTGTTTTGCAGAATATTTTTTGAGGCTTTGGTCTAATATCAAAATGACTATGAATTGTTATCTCAGATCAGTGAGAGTGGAATATATCAGAAAGACTGAAAACAACTAGTATTGGCAGAGATACAGTGGAAAAGAAACCCTCTGTCACTATTACTAAGGAATGTCATCTGGTTCAGAATCTATGAAAAATAGTACAGAGATTGTTCAAAAACATAATAATAGAGCTCCCATGAGATGCAGTAATTTTATTTCTTGCTATCTACCCCCAAACACAAAGCATGTGTGCATACCTCTGTTCATTGCAGCACTTAGGACAATAGCCAGGATATGGGGAAAATACAAGTGTTGTTAAAAAAGAAAGTTAATGGTTGTATATATACAATGCAACACTACTCAGTTATCAGAAAAGATGAAACTGCAGTTAAATGGAATCTGGTTGAAACTTGAAAGTATTATCATAATCAAAGTAAATCAGAAGAAGGACAAATATTAAATGGCATCACTATGTATATGGTACACAGAGCAACAGAAGAGAAATTAGTATCTAACAATGACAAAACTTTTACTTAGAATGAAAAAACTCAGATTACCAAGAGTAGAGGGAGAGGTGGGGTGGGGATTAAAAGGTATATTAGAGGGGCCATAGTTATAATGGTCTTGGGCATTTGCTAGTGATGTGGTACAGTAACTTTGTACATCAATACAATATACTTTAATATTATTGCAATCATATTACCTAAAATAAATTTAAGTTATACATTACAAAATCTCGATTTTCATTGAAGGATAAAAAGGGCCTACTATAGATAACTTGCCATCAATTGTTTTGTTGGTTTTATTAAAGATGGTACTATATTAGGGGCCAATCATTTGTCTATATTGCTAACAGGTTGAATGTTAAGTAGTGGCAGAAACTAGACCAGCTCTGATGAATTTAAGTCCAAAGTCTTAGGTCTAAGCATAACCTTGTTTTCCCTTATGACTACTACACATGGGCACCTAATATACATACACTGACATGACTAATGACAGAGACCACCTGTGATCAATATAGGCTGTCATTTTTTCTATTTTATTATTTAATGTTCTTCCATAATAGCTTCAATCTGATAGTAATAGCTTGCAAATTTAAAAAAATCCACTTTTTGTACGTACTTTTCTGGGTACATCTATGTGTGCCTTCCCTTCAGAATAATTTACCACTTATCTTTCATGCCTTTTCTCTCTAGGGCTCTAAGCATCAAGCCAAATTCCACTGTTGATTATAAATTTTTACTTTATTCTTGAATCTCTATTGTAATCTTGGGTCTCATCCGTCTCTTTCCTGATAATATGTGTACAATACCTGCAAATTTCCAATCAGGATGATCTTCCTTCACCTCCAACTCTTTAAATCCTCTCATCAGGGATAGTTTATAGTAGACTGTAACCGAACCATGATACTATGAGGGGCTGAGGGAGTAGTAACAAGTTGTAGTACTCTGGGCTTACACCTGATTCTGTATTCAGTGATCCTCTGATCATTCTTGACAGTTAGGGAATGTAACCAGGGTTGGCTGCAAAGCAAGTGCTTTACTTTTATATTCTCTCTTGGTCCAGAGATATGTTTTTCTTTGTTCTTTTCTTATTTAAGATATGAAATTAGGGGCTGAAGCAATAGCACAGTGGGTAGGGCATTTGTTTGCATTGCACGAGGCCAACTGGGGTTTGATTCCCAGCATCCCATATGGTCCCCTAAGCACCTTCAGGGGTAATTCCTGATGCAGAGCCAGGAGCAACCCCTGAGCATCGCTGGGTGTGACCCAAAAACCAAAAAAAAAAATGAAATTAGCATGTTTGTGAACTAAACTCCAAGTTTCCCTCTCATTATTGAAATTCTTATGTATTCATAATTGTAAGTTCAGGAACCATGATGTGTCCCTGTCTAGGGAGATGTTCTAACACAACAGATGTTCTAAATCAACGTAGTACGATGGAAGAGATGTAATGATGATGATGGGTGGACTGAATGATCCAATGGCTTGCAAACACTTGTAGCATGCCTGGCATTTTAATTTGCTTAATGTCACTGATATCATCATCATCATCATCATCATCATCACCATCATCATCATCATCATCATCATCATCACCATCATCATCATCATCATCATCATCATCATCATCATCATCATCATCATCATCATCATCATCATCCCGTTGATCATCAAATTTCTCAAGCGGTCTCAGTAATGTCTCTGTTCGTCATAGCCCTGAGATTTTAGCAGCCTCTCTTTACTCATCCTTCCCAATGGTGCTGCATTGGAAGCTCTTTCAGGGTCAGAGGAATAAAGCCCATCACTGTTACTGGTTTGGGCATATGAATATACCATGGGGAATTTGCCAGGCTCTCCCATGTGGACAGGAAACTTGCAGTAGCTTGGCAGGCTCTCCCAGAGGGACAACTAGGCCATAAGATGTCTCTTGGCCGCAAGCTTCCGGGAGCTTGGTTTTAAAGTCTCTGGATATTGGCCCTTGGTGGGATTACAGGGCGCCTGGGGCAGTCCCTGTGTGTGACCTTCTAGCTACTGAAAGATGGTGATTTGGGAATGACCAGGCCTATGAATTAATTGAAAGAAAACGGGATCCATTGTCCTTGCTTCTTTAGGGGTATAAATGTAAAACCAATATCTATCAATTCTTTTACAGTTAAAAAATTGAGTTTGATTGATTTAGCATGCAGTCTAGAACAGAAGTTTAAGACTCTTCTATTTGTCTTTACCCACTGCAAATAGGAGATCGATTGCAAGAGGTGTGTTCAATACAGAGTTTTTAGTTTAGTAAACTCCTTTAATTAATCCAACACAGTCTCACATTTGCGATATTTATTTAATGTATATCATAGGAAATGCATTTTAATCTTTGTAATTCTCAAATAAATGATGCTTAGCAAAACCAGTGTTTTTTCTAAATAAATAATTATCCAAACACATGATTTTATTTAAATTTAAAAGGAAAATATCACAAAAATAAATGTTTTCATATTTCACTGACGGGGTGGGCAGGGCTGTGCTGAGGGGATTATTACTGGCTTTGTGCTTAGGGATCAGTCCTGATGGTGCTTGAGGGACAGGGGATGAATTGGGTTTGACTGCATGCAAGAAAAGTGCCCTACCTTGCTGGACTTTCTCCAGCTCCCAAGTTGATCCATATTTTAAATAAATTATTTCAAATTGTCACTTGTTAAATTTTAACTAACCAATTTATTTTGTCCTTTGAGCCATAGTTGCCATTGTTCAGAGCTTATTCCTGGCTTTGTGCTCAGGGATCACTGCTGGCAGTACATAGGAGACCATCTGTGGTTCTAGGGACTGAACGCAGGATAGGCAGCATGTAAGCCAAGTTCTGTACATCCTGCACTATGTCTCCTGCCCAATAATATTTTTAATTTTTCTAATTTCTAAAAGTCATATTTCTTGTGATTATTTGGATAGTGTTATGAAATACTGACAAATATTGTAAGAACAGATGGAAACAGAAATGTGAAGATATTACTGCTTAATGTTATAATCAAAAAAGAGCATGAGAAATCAGAAAATTTTTAATGTGTGAATATGGGGTTGTGACAGTAGCACCAAAGTCATCATCAAAATATTTTCTGTGGTTTATGAAAGTGGAAGAATATTGAGAATTAGCAAAAAGGTACTTTTAATACTTATTTTTCTAAATTAATAAAATGAATAAAATAAAATGAAGTAGAATATGGTTTTTTCAAAACCTGTTTTTCTTTTCAGGATTTCAAATGACAACTGATAAAAAATTGTTATTTTTCTTTGGATTAAACAGAATCTATCCACATGATTATAGTTGTGTCACTAGGCAATTTCCCTTTCAAGTCCATTTCCTTTTGCAAAATGCTATACACACCATCATGGGCAGGAAAGGTTAAGGAACAATATAACCACAAGCACTGTGACACTAATTGTGGCATTTCATTGAGTAGTTTATGTGAGGTGTGAGGTGGTCACTGCAGGAGGGCTCAAAATAAATGTGTGATATACTAGAAATATTAGAATAGACTGCCTTGGGTTTGTTCTTCAAATTCTCATCATTATTTGTCTGGCGTTAAGTATTTGTGTATGGGCTAGGAACTGATGCCCAAGATAATTAAAAGAAGGATGTTTTATAGTTCTGCCACCAGGATAGAGAGCATCTGAAAAGTAGAATTTGGATAACCAAGTCTCTTTTTTTTTCTGGAAAATCACTCTAAAGCACTGTGCCAGAAAAAATAAACATAGAGTGTCATCAAGATGAATGGTTCATGTTATGCTAATCACACTTTAGATTTTCTTGTTGTTTCTATTTCTTAACACTCATATGAAGTGCGTTGCTTCTCACATTTTAATGTTTCTACAAATAACATGTGGAACTTGTAACAACAGAGATTCTTGCCTATTAGTTCTGAATTTAAACAATTCTAACAAGTTTCTTGCAGTGCACTACCTGCACTATACTTTAATTAGTAAAGCATACTCATACTAAAACTTTGGAATCTAAATTTGCATGCAAGTTGAGAACCTCTCATACAATCATCTACATCAAATCTCAATCTGTATTGTATAAGTATCTAGAAATCTTGAGTAAAATCTGATTTATTTTTCCTGAGTTGACTGGAACTGATAATTTAGGAACTTTGGGATAGAGCCCAAATAACCACATATTTTTAAAAGATGATCCAAAGTAAATAGATAATGAAAAGAAAAATTAACTCTTAGATTTGGAAAACATAATATAACTTACTAGAGGGATGAAAGGAGAGGGAGTGAGCAAAATGAGGAAAGGGTGTCAAATGGATGGTAGTAGATGGAAACTAAACATTAAGTAGTGATTATAATGTAGTATAATTAAATGCTGAAGTATCAAATTCACTGTATCACTGTCACTGTATCACTGTCATCCCATTGCTCATCGATTTGCTCAAAGGGGCAACAGTAATGTCTCCATTGTGAGACTTGTTACAATTTTTGGCAAATGGAATATACCATGGATAGCTTGCCAGGCTCTGCCATGCCTGCAAGATACTCTCGGTAGCTTGCCGGGCTGTCCAAGAAGGGTGGAGGAATCGAACCTGGGTCGGCTGCGTGCAAGTCAAATGCCCTACTCATTGTGCTATTGCTCCAGCCCTAATGGATGTATGTACTCATGGTTTGAACTCCACTCTTAGTATACTGGACACTCCATGGCTTGAAGTATCAAATTATACACATATAATACATAATGTCAAAATCCAATTTTATCTCAGAGTAAAAGGGGCAAATAAAAAAATTTACAGGTATGTTAAGAAAAATAGCCTCTCAAAAATAATATGAGTTAGTGCTAAATGTTTAGAACCTGTGATTACCACATGAGGAAAGTGACTTGCAGACATGACAGTTACAATAATAAAACAGATAAATACTAGGCTTGTAAGATTCCCTGAGCAAACAAATCCAGTTTGCTCATATTAACAAAGCCTAAATTAGGTAATTTTTCAGACTAATTTTTTCTGGATCAATTCTTGCTTATGCATCTGGACATCATGAGCAAAATGTAGTTTCTCAGAAGTAATAGGAGGTAAACACCTAGCATTTTCCTAGATTATTTAAATAATCATTGTGAAGAGTAAACAGTGAAACCTTATCATTCTGATAAACTGTTTTTATAATAATATATCTCTCATGTGGCCTTACATGCAGCCACAATCTCCAACACCACATTTTTTTTTGTTGTTTTTTGGGTCACACCCGGCAATGCTCAGGGGTTACTCCTGGCTCTGCACTCAGGAATTATCCCTGGCAGTGCTCAGGGGACCATATGGCATGCTGGGAATCGAACCCGGGTCAGCCGCTTGCAAGGCAAACACCCTACCCGCTGTACTATTGCTCCAGTCCCCTCCAACAACACATAATACCTAGAGCATTACCACGTACAACCTTGGAGGTCTCTCTCTCCCCACCCCCACCAGCACCACTAGATATAACCATTAGAGGCCCCTGAACACCATCACTGTGTCCTGGATGGTACCTAGCACTCCAAGGTACCATACATCTGGGTTTTTGTATTAAATTTCCTGCCCAGTTGTCCACAAATCATAAGGCCTCCTGGACTCCAGTTGTGCACTGCTTGGGAGACAAAAATATTTTAAAAATATATTTTTATTAAAACTAAAATATATAAACTCATTCTATTTTCTTGTCTAAAAGGTTTCTTTTTGGTATATGCACAACAGAATTTCACTTGAACAAAGAGATGAACAATGGGATGACAGTGCTACATTGCTACAGTGCTACTAGTTTTTTTTTTTTTTTTTTGGTTTTTGGGTCACACCTGGCGATGCACAGGGGTTACTCCTGGCTCTGCACTCAGGAATTACTCCTGGCGGTGCTCAGGGGACCATATGGGATGCTGGGATTTGAACCCGGGTCGGCCGCCTGCAAGGCAAACGCCCTACCCACTGTGCTATCACTCCAGCTCCAGTGCTACTAGTTTTAATTATTTATCCTGTAAGGGCTGGGGATGTGGCTCAATGATCAAGCACTTGACTGCAGGTGAGAGGCCCTGATTAGATCTCTGCCACCAAAAAATTAAGATTGGGGGGAGCTTGAAAATTAGATATTTATTTTCAATTATCTATATACTCAAGATGCAATCAATACATTTTAAAACAAATGATTTAAAAAAAAATTGGTTCCCCCTACTTGTTATTGAGTGGGGTAGGAGAAAAGAAGAAATAGATGAGAAACAAGAGGGAAAAAGGGTCAAAGTACATTGGTGAAGGAATGATTGAGCTAAATATACAAACCACAGTGTCAACAGCCCTGAAATCATGAAATCCAAACTTTAAATAGCACTGCACTGTAGCACTGCTGTACTGTTGTTGGAGCGGGCACCAGTAACATCTCCATTGTGAGACTTGTTACTGTTTTTGGCATATCGAATACACCACGGGTAGCTTGCCAGGCTCTGCCGTGCGGGTGGGATACTCTCGGTAGCTTGCCGGGCTGTCTGAAAGGAATGGAGGAATCGATCCCAGGTCAGCTGCATGCTAGGCAAACGCCCTACCCACTGCGCTATAGATCCAGTCTTTTAAATAACCAAACTTAAAAAAGGTGTCTGTCAAGAAGGAATGCTGGTGGTAGGAAAGCGAACCTGGGAACACTGGTGGAGGGAAGTTGACACTGGTGACAGGATCAGCTATGATAATTTTACACCTAAAACCCAAATATGAATAACTTTGTAAAGAATGGAGCTTCAATAATAAAAATTTAGAAAAAGAAATATCTGTTTCTCATCTCCTATCAGAGAGATCGAAATGATAGAGAAAAATGCTAGGACTCTCAGGAACTAGAAACTGAACTCCGATCCCTGAGACCCACCCTTGGACTCACTTCCAGCTTCTAATATTAATTTTAAGGCACCATGCTCATGATAACTTAAGCAGGACGGATTCAATATATATTATTATTCAATCGCTCTTCTAAGTGCCTGTAGAAACAGTCAGCAACTATAAGAAAACCGTCTCCTTTTATCTATAAAAGTAAACAGGGCTTCTGCAGTTCCCTGTATATAATAAGTCTTAGGTTTAAGGATATTTTCAGCTTCCAAGAATTTCTTGACTATCCTAACCACTTGAATCAATCTGTCAGACTTGAATCTCTGAAGATTTGGAGAACTGTGCATCTGTGATCTTGAAAATAAGTCTGATTTTTCTAATATTGGCTCACTGTGCTCAATCATTTTTATGCAAACTGATTTATAGGTCAGTAACTTCCAGAAGAGGAATGTGGGTTTGGAAGGCCTGGGAGAAGCTGTGGAAAAGCAAAATATGCTTCATTTTCACCAAGTGGTTACAACACGTTATCAACAGAATCACCGTTGTATAACAAAATTCTATGACAATATATTAAAAATCACAGCTGTTTCAATGAATTATTTACACAGAAGGGTAGGCTTTGGCTAACCAACCTTTGTTCAGTGCTGCCATTCTTTGACATTCACATTTCACGCTGGTATAAATGGTGAGTTACCTGTTACCACGAAGGAGAGAGATAAATGTATGGTAGTAAGGTTGGAAGAGATCCTAAATGGCCTCCCACTCAGCCTCAACGTGCCCCAACTGTGGTTAGGGAACATTTTTAATAATGCATGTTTCTTCCATGACCATGATCACATAATAAACTATGTGAATAAAACTTTTTTTCCTTTTTCTCTCCATTTTAAGCCTGACACCTTTTCTCATCCCTTTCCAACTTTCTAGCAACCAGTCCTTCAGATATTGTTTTATTACTTGTGTACACTGCTTTTTTTTTACCTTATTTAGTCTACACATAAATTTTACATTTTATAACACATGTGTCAAGTATCAAAAGTCTTTTTCTCTGACTTATTTTGTATGATTCCCATTTGTTGTAAATAAAAAAATTCTAGCTGAAATATATAGATTCCTTTGTATAAGTATACTACATCTTTATCTAATCATATATCAACTAGCCTGTCCATTATTTCTATTTTATTTTATCTAATCAAAAATAAGTGTTGTCCATTATTTGTAAATAGCAGTGCAATTAAAACCAGGTGATTCAAATTCTTGAATTAATATTTTAGTATTACTGCTTTGGGCTGGAGCAATAGCACAGCAGGTAGGGCTTTTGCCTTGCAAGAGGCTGACCCGTATTTGATTCCTCCGCCCCTCTCAGAGAGCCTGGCAAGCTACTGAGAGTACCTCGCCCACAAGGCAGAGCCTGGCAAGCTACCCATGGCGTATTTGATATGCCAAAAACAGTAACAACAAGTTTCACAATAGACTACTGGTGCCTGCTCAAGCAAATTGATGAGCAACGGGATGACAGTGACAGTGATTATTGCTTTTTATGTACAATATTATAGGTTACAGGTGGTAACTATTGGCAGTTTCAAAGAAAAGGCAGAGAACAGGCCTTGCCCCACACACATTAAATGTATACACTGTGGGTTCTTACATGGTTCTAGAGAATCTTAAACTAATAATAAGATCAATGATGGTTCCTTAGATTTTTTTTCAACATTTCAAATAGGAAATTTTTAAACTAGAATATTTAAATCCATCAGTATAAATCCCATATAAACAATCAGTTATCTATGAATATACAGAGCTTATTATAAAATTTGTGCGATCATTAGTGCGCTTAAGTATAAGTTTAAAGAAGAAATTGTTTATTTATCACATTTGCACTCATGATCATATTCTGATTATTCCTCTTTAGATTCTTGAAGTAATAAAAATACTTATTTCTTTATATAATACTAACATTATCTTTATATAATACTAACATCCAAAATTTTTAAAAAATGCATAAGAAAAATAGGTTCAGAAATATAGTCACTAAAATAGAAGAATATGTTGCTTCTAAATGTAAACTAATGGTTTGTTAAGAATTCCCTTTAATTAATTAACTCAGAGAGATTTTGTATGCTTACTTCTTATTAAAACCTTTGCCATGTTAAGATTACTATTTTTATCAGAGAAATTGGTAAAAGATAACTTGTTATATCTTGATATTCTCCTCAGGCATTCTAAAAGAAGATTAAATATTTTCACCTGTTTCTGAGCTACTTACACACACACCACACCAACCGTCCTTTAATCTCCACACCTAATTATTAAGTGTCAATCAAAACTGACACTGGGACAACAAAGTCATACAACTACACAGAAGAATGTATTTTCAAATGTCACTCTAAATTTATGAAATTATATAGTTTTACAGTCCTCTTATGAAAATGTCAAAAATGCCAACCATAATTTTTCTCTGAATGGCAAATACAAAAATTCAAATCCTTAACAATTTAATCTTATTTTTGCAATGATTAAAATACATCAGTTTAATTGTTACTTTTTTATTGCTTGATGTAAGTATGTTCATTCCATTTCTATCAATTACCTTACAACTAGAAAAATGGTGAAAATTGATATATTGAATTTTATTAGTTTAATCATAAAATCAACTCATTCTCATAAAATATTATTTAATAATATAAGAAATTGAATATTAAAATTTATTAAAATCTACTCTGTGGTCAAGCCCTGTTTCATAATTCCTATATTTAGAGGTCATTTGAATGGTTTAAAGAAAGTAATGAATTTCATCACTAATGAATATTTTGCTAACAATTGCAGATATACTCTATTAATTGGTATATGGATATTTATATATAATTACATGGAAACATCTATATTTATACATATTTACACAGATATTATTATGCATTTAATAGTAAACATCGCAGATTAAAAATAATCACTGTTTTTCAATATTTTGACTCTAGAATTCAAATTATTCTACTTACTGCATAGATAATATTCCCTCACTAGGGTTCAGAGCTATAGTAACATGAGTTAGGTGTTTGCCTTGCAAGTGGCCTACCTGGGTTCACTCCCAGGCATACCACATGGTCCCTGAGTACCAACATGAGTAATTCCTGAGTAATCCTTGAGCATCGCCAGATTTGACCCTTAAAATTAAATATATATAAACACACACGTACATATAAACAATATTATAAGATGTAAGTTTATTTCAAAATGCTTCCCCAATAAAAATATTAAACACAGTACATGTTATAGTATAGATATGTCGTATTAGTTCTAATAATTGTCAACAACGCAATGAAAACCAAAATCTTAGAGATCTATTTTTCTCTTTTCTATCACTTTTCATTCCCGATTTAAATATATATGAGTGTGTATATATATACGTATACACATACACATCATCACTGTCATCACTGTCATCCCTTTGCTCATTGATTTGCTCAAGCGGGCACCAGTAATGTCTCCATTGTAAGACTTATTGTTACTGTTTTTGGCATATCAAATATGCCATGGGTAGCTTGCCAGGCTCTGCCATGCAGGAGAGATACTCTCGGTAGCTTGCCAGGCTGTCCTAGAGGGGTGGAGGAATTGAACCCAGGTTGGCTGCGTGCAAGGCAAACGCCCTACTCTCTGTGCTATTGTTCCAGCCCAATAGTTCTTGTATCTTAGCTATTTAAAATCTTTCTACGCCAGATACTTTTAACAACTCCACAAGAATACAAACATGCTTTCAAACACAGAAAAAAACCTTTGGTTTTTTACCAAACTTTGATATTAGCATAGGAAAAAAAACACTTGAACTGCCAATGTATATGAAAACATGAGGAAACTATTTTAATGGCTCTGTATCTCTGTTGTTTGTAAACTGGCCTCATTTTTTCATTAATATTGGCGGAGGCTTGTAAGATAACCTTGCAATTCTCTGAACTTTATTTCACTTTAGTTTCAGGCTCTAGTTCCACAGCTCTTCCTAGATAATACAGATTCTTAAGTTCAAAAGAATTTCAACTATTAATAACCATTAATGTTCTTCCTATAAGAAATTTAAATTGAGAATTTAAATTTCCCTGTAGGCTCAATATTCTGATGAGAAATCTTTGTCAACCTGGCTCTAACACTCGAGCGTTCCATGCAGACAGGCAGACAGACAGACAATGAACTGACTAAAAACACCACATGTACGTGCACACACATTTGCAGTAGATCAATCAATCTGACCCTTCAAAAATGGCTGGTGGAGAACTTAGCCATATTGGTTCAGCGTTGTGACTTGCGACCAGCATCTATGCCAGTGCCACCCTTGACTGTACATCCTCCGTGGTATCTCAGGCAGCCCACTCGAGCTCTGTGACTTAGAGGGACTTTAAGAGTGCCAGGTCATGGAGCCACAAAATCATGCCCGATAGAAGTACTGATGGGGTACTCATGCACACACACAGTCACACAGAGGTTATCACATTCCTCCCCCATCCCTCCTAGAGGGGGCATGCTGCCCGAGCCATGTGCTCCTTGCGCCCACTTGGCCGAGCACATGTGTCGCCTGCATCTCCCTTCCTGAGATGTGTACTTTCATGCTTTCATGTCTAATGCTAGGATTTTTGTAGGGGCTCTCTCCACCCTTGGAGAAGCCCATGTTCTCTCTTGAGCGTATTACTCTCTCTCTCTCCACCCTCCCATCCCTCCACACCTTAAAAATCCTCCAAATAAAATATATTTATTTACTGCTTGTCTACTCCTGAAATTCATTTCTGCGAGGCGAGACAATAACCCAGTAACCCTGGGTCCCAGGTGACAGAAGCGATTGGGGAGACAGTGACTGTCTTTCTCCTCCCTGCTTCACATAAGCCACCCGTGGGGCCCACCGACATCACATGGCAACCACGAAGGGACATGCAGTGAAGAAATCCATGAGGAAAGAGGTAATCTGTGGACCCATACATATATAAATCTAAATATATACAGTAAGTATATATATGCACATATATATTATATATATGGAGAGAGAGAAAGAGAGAGAGAGAGAGAGACTAGTACTATACTGATTATTGTGTTGCTGTCAACATTTTAAATCAAGAATAAAATGTTTAGGGGCTGGAGTGATAGAACAGTGGGTAGGGCATTTACCTTGCACACGGCTAACCTGGGTTCAATTCCCAGTATCCCATATGGTCTCCCGAGCACCACCAGGAGTAATTCCTGAGTGTACATGAACCAGAAGTAACCTCTGAGCATTGCTGGGTGTGACCCTAAAAGCAAAAAATAAAAAATAAAAGGTTTATTTAGACTCCAATTACTTGCAAGCAAATTGACAAATGCAGATTGAAAAATTGTGAAACACTAGATATTAAGTAAAAATGGAAAGTGAAATTGTCTACTACCTACAATTATGAAACAAGAAAAATATGTAACATAGTACCTACTATAATACCTATTAGGAATCTTTTCTTTTGGAGAAAGGCACACCTGACAGTGCTCAGCAATATTATTGTAACAGTGTTCAGGGGTCATTTCTGGAGGTGCTCAGGGGACCTTATTCAGTGCTAAAGATTAAACCATGGTTGACCATATGCAACTCAAGTATCTTTATCTCTGTACTCTTTCTTTTTTCCCTAGAATCTCTAAAAAAAATAATATTTAATCCTTAAGATCTTAAGCCTGAAAAATATATATTTCCTGAGGTATTTTTATTCAAACATTTATTTCAAGATGTATAGTTAATTTTAAAATGCTTCTCCAATACGCAAATTAAATGTAGTGTATGTTAAACTACAGATAAATTGTATTTTATGTAAAAGTTGTCAACAACACAATGGAAAACAAAAATTTAGTTCTCTATTTCTCTCACCCTTTTTATTCCCCATTCATATATACACATCTATACACATATATTTTCAGGTTTCTAACTTGATAATGACCATATTTCTCCTAGATATCACAATTATTATAGGATATTAATATGTCAATTAAAAGAGTTTTATCAATAGCTAATGTAGTATGCATCAAAATATTACTATCTGTTTAATTAAACCTTTTCCATCTTCAGTTCCTAAATGATTTACTGCCCATACTTTTTATTGGCATACATCTGCACTACTCTCAGAATATTGAACTCATAACTTCAAGATTAAATTTTATGTGCACACTAAATTGTATAAGGAATAATATAATGATCAAATTTGGGGTTAATACTGGACCTAATATTGTGCCAACTTTTATATTTGTGCAGAAAAAATATGAAACCTGTTCTCCTTGTATAGTATCTTGCGATCTATCTGGAGATTAATAATCAGCAGCAAATAAAAAATGTCAAATAGCAAAAATAAGATACATAGGAATGCAACTTTTCTGCATTGAGTTCTTGGATCCTTGGGATTGAGGCCAAGCAGTTGAATTGCTGGCTCATATGAAAGCCCAATTCTAGTATTTTTGAGAAGTGCCCAAAGTGTTTTTCAATAAGGTTGCAACAATCAACATCCCACTAACAGTGAATGAGTGTCCCTTAATGCCCACACTCACACCAACAATGGCTGCTTTTATTCTTTGTGGTGTGTGTGAGTCTCACTTGTGTGAAATGACATATCATTGCTTGGATTTGTGTTTCTTTAGGGTAAATCATGTAAAGCATTTTGTCATTTAAATTTGGTCATGAGTTTGTCTTCTTTGATTTCTTTCCTCATTTTATTGCACTACTATTCACATTAGCATCTGGGTTTTCAAAGGCAAAATAAAGTCAGTACTGCATTAACAAAATTTATTGAAACCCATACCTTGAAGATGAGTAAAATTCAGACTTCAAAGAAAACTAAATATCCATTTCAGGCAAGGTAATTGTGTCAATATGAAGATGGAGTTATGGAAAGCACTTTGTATGGAATTTTGATCAAGGAGGAAAGTAAGTCTTCATATGGCCAGAAAATTCTTTAAGAAAAAAGGAATATATTCACTGAAAATTAATTGCAGAATGGAACATTTTATTTTTTTATTTTTTTATTTTTGGTCACACCCGGCTCAGAGGTTACTCCTGGCTCTGCACTCAGGAGTTACTCATGGTGGTGCTTGGGGGACCATATGGGATGCTGGGAATCG
Organism: Sorex araneus; assembly: GCF_027595985.1. Lineage (NCBI taxonomy): Eukaryota > Metazoa > Chordata > Mammalia > Eulipotyphla > Soricidae > Sorex > Sorex araneus. Next base: position 153,739,222 of record NC_073303.1, on the reverse strand, counting down.
AACCCAGGTCAGCCGCATGCAAGGCAAATGCCCTACCAGCTGTGCTATCACTCCAGCCCCCTGCATTTTAATCTATATGAATATGCTATCCCATAGGATTTCTAATACAAGACTTAGAAAAAAATGTTGTATCCTCTGAAAATAAAAATGCTTCCATGTCATTTACTTAAGGTACATTTTATAAAAATTAATCTTCATATGAAAAATAAAATAGATTCTTATATAAATAATATTAATTCCAAAAATCTGTTCAACAGTTAATACATATAAGCACTTTTCTAGATGATAAGCATGGATTAACAGCATGCAATGAATGCCTTTAGACATAGATGCAAAGTTAAAACCGGCTCAAAAATTTCCCAGAGTCTTTCACAGTAAATCAGTCTGAATCAGAATTTAAATACAGGTATCAAGCATTGAACACAGAGTTCTGGATATAAACAAAAATAATATTTTATTAGTATTTATTAAAAATAAAGTTAGTTATTATAATAAGTTTGCTCTGATATATACTTATAACAAAATATAACAGGGAGTAAAAGATAACTAAAGACAATATTAAATAATCAGTTCAACGGATACTATCTAAGTGCAATACACTCAAGGATTGTTTTTTCCTTTAAATAAGGATGTGCTAGTAGCACATGAATTTCTTTTAGAGAAGCTTTTTTTCTCCTTTACCTGAATTATGTGGTCATGCTAATGATAGTCACTTATCATAGATTGGTTTGAAAGAAAATTCAAGATGAAAACAATTTACAGATGCCTTAAAATGGTCTCATTTTCTGAGATTGCTTTGTTGGTGCTGACTTGGTTCAATCAGAATAATTTTCCCCCAATGTGTAGAAATGTTATGAACCAGTTTTGTGATAAGCTTTTTTAGAAAAATTGAGTACTGGTCCTTATCTGTATTTCCAAAGAGCAGTTTTCCGTGTTGTTATTTTTCTTCAATTTATTTATTTTTATTTTTTTTTTTTTTTGCTTTTGGGTCCATACCCAGCGACGATCAGGGGTTACTCCTGGCGGTGCTTGGGGGACCATTGGGATGACAGGGATTGAACCCTGGTTGGCCATGTGCAAGGCAAACACCCTACATGCTGCATTATCACTTCAGCTCCTCAATTTATTTTGAAGTAGACATAAAATTAGCATTTTCATCCTCACACAATAACTTTTTTGCACTTTAATCAAAAATATTACTATGAAAATAAGAAGAACAATAGCTTATTGCCTGAATTGGGGGATTAAATCTAACTTATCTCTTGAATAACATTCTTCTCGAGCACACCAAGTAAGTAACACTTATTGGAAAAACATGTATAGTTCAGGGTCAGAATAATAGGAAAGGTAGGGCATTTGCCTTGCATGTGGCCAATCTAAGTATGGTCCCCTGTAGCTGACATGGTCTTCTGAGCATGGTCAGGAGTGGTTCTTAAGTAGGAGCCAGGGCTAAGTTCTAAGTACTGCCAGGTGTGATGCCCCCAACAAAACATATGTACCTATGTTTGATATAAATGTTTAAAAATCATTTAATCTTAATATTTTATGTTGAGTTACTTTCAGCATACACACAGATATTTCAGATGTATAACTTTAATACCTAGAATAATACCTAGATTATCCCTTTAATAAAATAGCAGTGGGAGCAATACTAATGTGGGGTGTTTTTTTCAAATTATCATGATTCCTCAGACTGAGCTCTAAAAAATTCTCTCTCTTTTTTTTTTTTTTTTGAACTCTAAGACATTCTCTTGATCCTCCAAAACTGTAACAGGTTGAGCTGGCTACAGCAATAGTACAGGGGGAAGGACACCTTCCTTGCATGTGATCGAACTGGGTTTCATCCCTGAGCACAAAGCCAGGAGTAAGCTCTGAGTCCCTTCCCAGAACACACACAAAATAACTCAAACAAAGGCAAAAAAAAAATTTTTTTAAAGGAACAAAACACCTGTAACACATTGAGTCTCATTATTTTTTTTCTTATTTTTACATAGTGCATAAGGACAAAGTTGTATATATTAAAGAATTATGTTTGGTTGAATTTCACAAACAAGTATTAAGTTCCCTAATAAATCCATTTTTTTTCTGGCCATAAAGAACCTTTATGGCTCTTTGTAGTGGTGGGTCCTTGCCTGTGAGTGCTCAGGAAAGTGGTGCTTGAAGTATAATGTGGTGTCAAATATTCGACATGGAGATCCCTGCATGTGCTCCAGTTCTTTGAGCTCTCTCTCTAGCCCCAATAAGTTCTATTATTTATATTACAAAGGATACTATAGAGAGCACAGTAATGCATCCTGTGCATTAAGTACTGTCTCTAAGCAGATCAGCATGAATCACAGATAAAGAGATGTCATAATTTTGACACAACTTTAATCATTTTAACCAAAAAACCTAGAATGAAAACAAAAACAATGAATCCTCAATAAAAAAAAAATTATTCTCTAATCTCTTTACTAACATCCTAAATTCACACATTCAAATTTAAATTTAAACTTCCCTTTAAACTTCTTTCAGGGTGTCAAAGAAATTATGGTGTTTGGGGCCTAAGTGATAGTACAGCAGGTAGGGCATTTGCCTTGCACATGGCTGACCCAGGTTCCATCCCAGCATCTAATATGTCTCCTGAGTACTGCCAGGAGTAATTCCTGAGCACAGAGCCAGAAGTAGCCCTTAAGTATTGCCGGGTGTGACCCCAAAAGCAAAAACAAACAAAAAGAAAAGAAATTATCATGTTTGTTTGTTTGTTTGTTTGATTTTGTTTGTGACCCACTCCTGGCAATGCTCAGAGGTTATTCATAGCTCTGTACTCAGGAATCACTCATGGAGGCGCTCTGGAAACCATATGGGATGTCGGGAATTGAACCTGGGTTGGCTAGTGCGAAGTAGGCATCTGACTCACTGTATTATTTCTCTGGCCAAGTCAAAGCCATAATTATTATGCAAGTAACTCCTTTATTTAATTAATGGCTTCCCTCAATATAGTTCAATCTGATATATAGTTTAAGAAATGCATTGATATGTTTTGAAAGCTTATGACCTCTTAAACTTTATAGATTTAAAATTAATCCCCCAAATGATTGCACTATTTGGCAGGGCCTTTAGAAGGTGATTGCATCACAAGGACAGAGTTTTTATTGGTGGTACCACTGTTCTTACAAAGGAATCCTGACAAAGTGCCCTCGTTCTCAACCCAGATCGAAGATGGTCCTCACCAACCTGGATCTTACGCTTTTACTCTTCAGTACTATGAGAAATAGATTTTTGTTTCTTATGACTTAGTCAGAGTATTTTATATAGCAAAAAAATTAATATAGCATAAGAACATAAATAAAAACCTTCAATACTCACAAGGACTCAAGAAGTTTTATTTTTTGAAGAAAGAGGGAAGAGGAAGGTAGTGAAATTGAAAGACTTCTCATGTGTTTAATTAAAATAATTAGGGGCAGGCAGAGAAAGAAAATCAAAGAATCTGGGTGGTTATAATAAGGAATTATCTAAGTAAAATGTTCTAATAGGATATAGTTCATTAGGCATTAGGAAAACCCAATATAGGAGACAGATTACAAATTTAGTTTATTCGATGGTACTGGAACCCAGCGGCACACAGGCCCAGGGTGACAACAGGTCAGGAGCAGAGGAGCAGGGTCTTAACTCCTAAGAAATCTTAATTTGTTTTTCTAAAATTGCACATAAATGCGGCCTCTGGTGTTTTTAACTCTTACATCGCTTTGAAAGAGGATCAGAAATAACTGCCTAAATGCATTGGTCTGAATTTGGCAAATGTTATTTCTTTTTTTCCACTGGTAAAGAAAGCATTGTTGAGGCAGTCTGGTGAGCAATGCAGCCGGAGAAATGCTCCGGACCCGAATCCGGGCCAACAACACCAGGGATCCAGACGGAGGAGGTACAGCTGGTACACCTTCTCCAGATGGAACCCTGGCGACACTGAGCAGCAACTAACAAGGCTCCGGGTTGCGGGACTGGAACACATCCGAGCCGCGCGACCTTTTCTAAAAACTGAAAATATACAATCTTTTAATGACAAACCAATTATCAAATGCTTCCTTAGTAGGGCTGTCTTCCGTGGGGGGAAACTCCAACAACAATAATGAGTTTTGTTTTGCAATATGGAATGTAATCAAGGTAGAGAGAAAATGAAGTGAAATTCATCAGTCATACAGTTGAGGGGGGGCGGTGGCGCGGGGTATACTGGGTATTTTGGTGGTGGAATATGGGCACTGGTGAAGGGATGGTGTTTGAATATTGTATAACTGGGACATAAACCTGAAAACTTTGTAACTTTCCACATGGTGATATAATAAAAATTAAAAATAAATAAATAAATAAATAAATTATTGCTCTAAAAAAAAAAGAAAGCATTGTTCTTGGTTTTCCTCAAGAAAGTGAAGGAAAACACACAATGTGTTTTAAAATATTTTAGGGAAATCTTGCAAACAAATTGAAATAATGTTGATGTATTTGAGAAGATCTTTCATTTGAAACTGTCACTAACCTATAAGGTAAACAGGATAAATGCTGTAATCAATTTTCATTTTAATAATTAGAAGAAATATAATAAATGACAAATGTATTATAAATGTTTATGATTATTATGTTATGAGTAAATAAAAGACTTTTACTTTCTAAAGAGTATTAAAAAATATATCCATTCTTTACTATTTTACCTGTGCTTGCTTCCTTAAATGTTGCTTCTTTAAAGAAATGTAGGGGCTGGAGCGATAGCACAGTGGGTAGGGCATTTGCCTTGCACACGGCCGACCCGGGTTTGATCCCCAGCATCCCATATGGTCCCCTGAGCACCGCCAGGAGTAATTCCTGAGTGCAGAGCTAGGAGTAACCCCTGCGCATCGCCAGGTGTGACTCAAAAAGCAAAAAATAAATAAATAAATAAATAAATGTATGGTTTTTCATCAAATAAGTTGAAAATTATGTAATGAAAATATTGATCAATTCTTACAAATAAAGAACCAGAGAAATTAGTTGATTTTTCCCCCCTCTCAATGATTTTAGCTTTCTTTAGATTTGAATTGTTTGGATAATTATTTCCTTTTTGGGCAATTTGTAGGAGTGTGTGTGTTTGTTTGTATGTGTGCATGTAGTGTGTTATGTGTGCATGTGCATGCATATGTTTAATGTTTTGATTAGTAAAATAAGGCTCAATATCAGATTCATGCCCTTTAGAGTAATATTAAAAAATGTTACATTTTCACTAGGACATAGAAAATCTAATTGTATATGGCTCCTAATTAGAAAATAAAATAAGCTGGTGAGGCTTTGATAATTATATGTTCACTTTAGAGTGGCAGTCATTGTTGTTTTCATGGTAAGACATTACTAAATGTCACTATAAGTCTTTTTTTTTGTCCTAAATCTTTGTAGATGTGTATTTGAAAGCCCCAATTACCTAATGAAATCATTTGGACAGTATTTATTTAAATGGGCAGTTCTTTACAAAACACTGGTTTTCCCTTTCATGTTGTCAATGAAAAGCTGTATTCTACTGAGGTTTAATGTACATCAATGAATAGCCCTGATGACAATTATTTTTCCCTCTGGACATTTTTTCATAGCAGAGGGCAGTGCTATTTGAATTTAAATGATGCTGCATTCAGAGGCCAACAGTAATAAGCAAGATTATAGGACTTTCATTCCTTTTAAAAAATCTGTGTATGATCATAAACAGTTGATTTTAGCTCTCTTACTCTTTATGTGGATTATAAATATCATTTAAGTCTATCATTCTAGGAGAAGTCAAATTGCTATTGTGGATGAAGAAGTGAATACAAATAGTTAAATAAGATAAATTAACCAAAAACTGCTGGCCTTTGGAAGAAAGAAAAATGCCTCCAAAATGGGAATTGACTCGATAACTCCTGATTTAAAATTCAACAAATAAAATCCGTCACACTCTGGGTTGCATTTTTAAATAAAGAATTAACTTTTTAGCCCACTGTCAAAATAAAACAACTGATTGAATGACCCACTCAGAAATTCACTCCCCAAAATTATTTGGTCTCAGAAGACCCTTCACTCAGAAGATCTCCCAAATTATTTAGATAAAAAGCAAAAGTGCAGCAGGTAGGTCATTTGTCTTGCATGTGACCGACTTGGGTTGGGTTCCTTCGTCCCTCTCGGAAAGCCTGGCAAGCTACAGAGTATCCGCCCACACGGGAGAGCCTGACAAGCTAACCATGGCATATTTGATATGCCAAAATCAGTAACAAGTCTCACAATGGAGACGTTACTGGTGCCCGCTCAAGCAAATTGATGAACAACGGGATGACAGTGCTACAGTGCTACAGTGCTCCATACAAAAACCTGCCTGAATATTATTTTTGAAAGTTTGTGATGTAATGGGGGGAACAACATGGAGAATTCAGAACACTCTATTTCTAGTTCCTTATTTTTCAGCCAAAAAGACCTTCTAAACCTACAATTATCCCCAACATTTATCTCAATAGACATCCAGAAGATGAATCACATAAAAGTGCATGTATACTGCCAGTAGGCTTAGTTATATTATTATTTATTTATTTATAATAGGGACCACTCTTTCATGGCTCAGAGCCCACCAGAGCACATCTGTAGGGTCATGGATCAAAGTGGGTATCTTTATTCCCTGGCTTTCTTTTTAATTCCTTTTGTCCTTTTTTTTTTAAAAACTTTTTGGGTCACACCTGGGCATGCACAGGAGCTACTTCTGGCTCTGCACTCAGAAATTATTCCTGGTAGTGTCTCTGGCTCTCTGCCACAAAAATTTATTCGATGTACTTACACATCCCACCAATTCAGTAAAACAAATCAAAGATACATAAGTAAACCATTCTGTACTTTGTTTCTCAAGATTTAAGACTTATCTAGGCCTTGATATCACTAGTTGATTTATTTGCATAATCTTTTTTTCTCCCTGCTAACTGAAGTCATAAGGTCCACAAAGCTATTGGCATGGTGGCTTGTAGGATAATATTGGTTTGTCCTTTCTGCCTTGCCGCAGGGAGCTTAGGTTTATTGGGTTACTCCCATCACAGTGCTCTCATTCCTCTGTGTTTATTTGCAACTTCTTTCTTTGTGTTCTATTAACTTGTAAATATTGTTTTTCTCTTCTCCTCATGTCCTTTGCTTCCTTAATTCGGAGAAATGTACTTTTTGTATAGACACAAGTAGACAGTTAATGCTATGCTTTTGTAACGTGTGAGATAATTGACTCTGAATGATATTTATCTCCTGGACATCTGTTCTCTCAACGTAAGCCTCAGCTGCCCTTACTTCTTAGCACCCCAAAAGCAGGGTACCAGCGAGGGACTGAATGGACCCAGAGTGAGTGGTGAGCAATGTGCTACCTGGCATTGAAATGGGCCTGGCCAAAATGCCATAATGCTTAACTATAAGTTAAGAGCATGGTCATGGACAAATTCTGTCATGATACAAAAAGTAATAACTAGATTTGGACCCTGCTAGGGTTAGGAAAGATTGATCTGGCCTGAGCACTGTAGTCTAAGTCTGTGACAAGATGTTCACCAGAGAGCCTCCCAACAAGCCTCACTGTATCCCTCACTGTGTCCATACAAAAATAACTTATACTAAGAAGTAGAATTAAGATGTAAATTAAGATGTTAATTAAGTTATTGGCCTAAGGAGAAGAGGAACACCCCTAGGTGTTGTTTCCACCCTTGAGCCTGATGGGCAGTCAGGAAGGGCTTTCTTATGTTGATTTTGCTACCAGAAGGGGTATAGTGTTTGAACCCAGTGCTGGAGAGTTGGAGAGAGACTAGAGAGTTGAGAAAGATGAGAGAGAGAGCAGGGCAGCAAGATGGATCATGGAGAGACTAGCAAGGGGGACAGAGAGAGAAGAATGTAGAAGGAGAATACAGGAGCAGGCGCATGGAGAGAGAGAGACCAGACTGCGAGATGGAGGCAGAGTGATGAGCAGAAGAGACAGAAGGAGACAGGGATGAGAGGCGGTGTGAGACTAGAATGGGGGGCTTAGAGAGACTGGAACAGGCTCATGGGGAGAATGGAATAAAGGCAACTAACCATCAATCGGCTTGGCCCTCATTTCCTCTTCTGTCTGCCAATACATGGGCCTCCTGGCTGGGGCAGCGGCCTGAGCCCACTGAACCTAGGGGGGGCGGCAAGAGTTAGGGCCTCTGGAGTCTTGGAAATTATACAGTGGCTGACAAAGTGGATGAGTAATCACGTCACTGTATAACTGTTATCCCGTTGTTCATTGATTTACTCAAGTAGGCGCCAGTAATGTCTCCATTAGTCCCAGCCCTGAGATTTTAGCTACTCTCCTTATTCGTAATATGAAAAACTATTACTTTATTATGTATAGACAAGGTAGATATTCTAATAAATCTCTTTTAAATCCCTCCAACTACTGTCTCTAGTGTGCTCACTTTCTAGGCTAATTTGTTTAGGGAATTAATTGATGTTACTGATGTAGGTGGACCCCACAGGTGGCTCACATCAGTGGGGAGGAGAAAGGAGAAAGACAGTCACTTTCTCCCAATCCCCGTCTGCCACTTGGGACCCAGGGTTTCTGGGTTCTTGTCTCGCTCACAGAAAGGAATTTCAGGAGTAGAGACGCAGTGAAGTAAAACACGTTTTATTTGGAGGGTTTTAGGTGTGGAGGGAAGGAGGGTGAAAGAGAGAGTAATGCGTTCAGGAGAGAACCCCTACACACATCCCAGCATTAGACATGGAACCATGAGAGCACACATCTCAAGAGGGGAGATGCGGGCGACACATGTGCTCGGGTACATGTGCTCGGCGACGTGGGCACAAGCAGCACATGGCTTGGGCAGCATACACGAGCCCTTCCTTTGTTCAAGGTTGCCTTTATAGGGTTTCTCCAACCAATCTGCCCCCGCATGGGGCTTCTTCCCAGGTAAAAGTCTAAGGAGGTTATCAGGGAGGTTGAGAGTGGCGATGGTCTTCTATAGGCTGGATCATATTTTAATCAGATTAAAGGAGAGGTCCGAGGGTTTGAGGAACTTCATGGGCAGGGGTCCAACCTCCTCAAGGTCTGCTGAAGGTATTATCAGGTCTGTTTTCTGTATCCATAGGGTGGATCAGTCTTATGATTTTCCTCCCAGAAGTTCTGTTGACCTAAGTTTCGTTGCCAAGGGCCTTTTCTTATCTACCTGCCTACATAATTAGGAATAATCAAGTTTTAGAATAGCATATAGATATTAAATAATATAATATTTTAAGTTTAATTCTTACCTGATGATTGTTTTTCTAAAATGAACATCTTGGCATATTTTATTACCTTGAGAGCCACACACTGTTGTGAATTATCAGTTTACTACTATAGTACAAAAATAGTTATGAATGGTATAAAAATATAGATAATTGAGTAGATATTGCTGTGATTCAATAAATCTGAATTTGTGGAAACAAATGAGAATTGATATGATTTTCTGGGTAATAAAATTTTAATATTTTGATTTTTCTTTCAATCATTTTAACTTTTTTTAAAAACAAGCCAATCTTTATTTTCTTTTTCTCTCTTTTTTTTATTTTTTGCTTTTTGTGTCACACCCCTTGATGCACAGGGGTTACTTCTGGCTCTGCACTCAGGAATTACCACTGGCGGTGCTCGGGGGACCATTGGGATACTGGGAATCAAACCCGGGTTGGCCGTGTGCAAGGCAAACACTCTACCAGCTGTACTATTGCTCCAGCTCCCAATCTTAATTTTCTGATCATACAAAAATAGGAAGTGAATGGTATAATTTTGGAATTATACCATGGTATAAGTTTGGAATTAATGGTATAATTTACCTAATTCTATTCAAATTATTAATAATTTCTAGCAGCACTGATTAACTGATCTATATTTAAGAAGACTTATACATAAATCCATTAAAACCTTTGGATGTTTTAAGTAATCAAATTAAGAATGATCTAATATTGTGTCTAAGTAACAAACATAACAGTTCAAGCACATTTGGGCACATTTCATAATTTTAGTTTCTCCAACTCATAGAAATAAAATAGAAGTTACTTTAGGCATTTGATGCTGAAGTTACTCATTTTTGGTTAGAGAATGCAGTCCTGACTACCTGATTAATTTAATAAAATATCAGTTCCTGAACAGACAAATGACACATCATTGGAATCACTGAGGGAGGCTAGATAATTGGAAAGGTGAAATATCTATTTAGAGAGGTATTCTGACCTTAATCAAGACAATGAAAGGGATTAGATATGAATAATCTGATCTCACATTTCAATTTTGTGATCCAATAAAACCTGTTAACTAATTGTATAACTTTGATAATTTTGATTAATCCTGGTATAAAAATAAGAGAAATACCACTAGATAAAAAAATCTCTATAATCTACAGCTCTATTAACTGCGAGACTCTTGAAGAGTCTGAATGCATTAACTACTTTCAGTAGAAAGAGAAAAATGTAAAAAAGGAGCCTATATAATTTGTACTTGGCATTTTTCAGAGCACTGAAGAGCACTGAATAATTTAGTTTCATCTATATTTAATCTAAGGACAAATAAAGAGAGGCTTCTAAAATCTCAGGGCTAGAATGAATGAAAACGTTACTGAGACCACTCGAGAAATTCGATGATCAACAGGATGATGATGATGATGATGATGATGATGATGATGATGATGATGATGATGATGATGATGAATCTATCATGTGTGTCATTGCTGCATGACCTCTTATAGCCTAATTCTCCCTCTCAGAGAACCTGATGAGGTACCAAGAGCATCCTGCCCACACGACAGAGCCTGGCAAGCTCTCCATGGTGTATTTGATGTGCCAAATATAGTAACAATGATGGGTGTCATTCCCCTTGTCCTGAAAGTGGCTCCAATGTGGCACCGTTGGGAAGAACAAGTAAAGAGAGGCTGCTAAAATCTCAGGGCTAGGATGAATGGAGATGTTACTGGTGCCCGCTTGAGCAAATTGATGATTAGTGGGATGACAGTGATACAGTGATGCTATTATGTGTTTAGTCTATTAAGTACTTTGGGGTGGGTTGTGTTATTTTTAGTTTGGGGGACACACTCAATGATTCTTAGGGTTTACTCCTGCCTCTGCACTCAGGAATCACTCTTGATGGCACTTTGGACCATCTGGGATCCTGGGATCAAACCAACAGCATGGAAGGAAAGTATTCTACCTCTTATACTCTCTCTCCATTCCATATTATGTGTTGACTCTTAAGAGAGATATGTTGTAAGAGAAAAGCATACATAAATTGCTTTAAAAGAAATCCCCATAGTTTTCTAAAACAAGTGTTAGCAAAATAATCCTAAGGACCAAGGTCTCTATTTTTTGTAAGTGAAGTTGGAATCAGGATCATCCGTTTCATATTAATTATAATTTCTTTTGTACTTAAACCTCATATTTACTAATTGTGGCAATCTAAAACTTGCAAAGGGTAAACTACTATCAGATTCTTTATAGGAAAAGTTTACAGGCACTTGCCTGAAAATTTCACTATTTTCAGAGTGGTCTTTCGAATGCAGTATCTACACCACACCAAATAAAGATTGCTGGAAAATATGAAATCTTAGGATCCACTTAAATCTACTGAATTAAAATTCTATATCAGGAAATCCCAGTAATTATCACTATTTGTCAATGACTGGGAAACATTGCTTTAAAATAATATAATCAGTAATTGAGGAGAGGATGGAGCTATAGGATAAGGTGGAAGGATTCAGAAACACTGGTAAAGGTTTAGTGCCATAGTTCTGCAAATGTATAAAGATGCAATTAGCAATGTAAACTATGATATCTTGATACTGTCACTGTCACTGTCATCCCATTGCTCATAAATTTGCTCGAGCGGGCACCAGTAACGTCTCCATTTTGAGAGTTGTTGTTACTGTTTTTGGCATATCGAATATACCACGGGTAGTTTGCCAAGCTCTGCTGTGCGGGCAAGATACTCTTGGTAGCTTGCCAGGCTCTTCGAGAGGGGCGGAGGAATCGAACCCGGATTAGCCATGTGCAAGGCAAATGCCCTGGCGCTGTGCTACTGCTCCATCCCATCTTGATACAATTAATTAAAAACAATTTCTTGTTATTGACAGCTAGGTGAACAGAGAGGCATAGGGGGACCTATGTTTACCAATTTAGCATTTATTTGTGATGAGTAGATTCTTAGTGCTCTCCTCGGCTTGAAATGTTGAACTTCAAAGTCTGATGAAGACCAATCAAAGGACTGAAATGTGTGCTTGGCATACATGAGTCAAGAATTCTTAGTATGCACAGAAGTTACATTTTATGTACCACAGTGTAGCTGTGATTCCTGGGAACTGGGCTGATGTCGAAAGTACAGGCCCACGATTCACTGCTGTTTGGGCCCTGCAGTGCCAAGGATACTTTGGCCACAGCTGTATTAGAGGGCTCCAGGGCCACACAAGGTTCCCCTGTTTGAGGAACCAGTTGATGCTGAGAATTAAACAGGGAAGAACACATACCTAGATGCATCACTGCTGTACTATCTCAGGCCCGTTTTCTTTCTAATTTAAGGGAGGTCTCTCAAGTGCTGCTTAGGGAAACGTGTGCCACTCCCTATAATTCTTTGCTTGGCAAACTTGGCAGTTTCAGTGTTTAGGGAACAATAAGGTAGCTCTGAGGTGCCAGAGATTGAAGTCAGGGCTGCATACATGCCAAGCACACATTTCAGTCCTTTGGACTTTCAACTTGACCTATACAACCCAGAGTTTTGACATTTGGATTACTTATTGAAACTTCAAAAGGAAAGCTGAAGTATTTATTGCAACAGATTATTCTGATAAATCATAGGTCATCATCTCAGAGATTCTTAGAAGATGATATCCTTGATATTGCCAATAGGCAATGGGCAAATATATGTTCTCCAACTACATGTAATTAACATCCAGAAACACTAATTTAAATCCTTCTAACTATAATAACAGTGCTTTTTAAAAGTGATTATAGTTTTTGTAGTTAACTATTGCAAACTGTTTTGTTTTAAAACTTCATTCTCTTAAGCATATGTAAAGACAGAACTTAAATCTCAATGCACAGATATATATCCTTCAAACAAAAGTATGAAAATGCACTGATGATAGTCAATTTGCTGTTTAATAAATGCATTATATTTAGTATTTTATTATTAAGCCTAGTTCAATATCAATGCACATTTTCAATGTCACAAGTACATGGCATGAATGATGTGACAATAAATTTGCATTTATATAGCACCTTTAAAAGGCTTGGGAGAGCAAAGCAAAGTATAAATGCTTGTGTAACTTCGCAATTAAGAATTCACTTCTAATCACGCCTACTTAAATGTGCAGTCTCTTTTTAATCACAACATTTTTACACCTGTGGTTAAGTGCTCTGACAGAGCCTTAGCCTTTTCTTTAAAGCATGCCAATTCCATGACTGGATTTTGTAATGAAGGCCACATTTTCTAGAAGGAAAATGATCACAAGCATATAACAATATTAAAGTCAGCAACTAAAGAATTAATTTCTTGGATTGTGTACTCAATCAAAACAACAATGACAACAGAAACTCATACACACATTTTGTATCTGGATCTAAAATATTCTCAGAATTTAGACCCTCATATAATTCTATCACCAGGAAATGAAAAAACGAGATTAGAAAAGCAGTTTGTAAATGATGCTTGCCTATAGTAAATCTTTGGCTACTGGAGCTACAATTGCTAACCTGTGTGAGGTTCCTAGTTGTTTGTTATAACCAAGGGACAAGTAAATAAGATAATGTTAAAAACTAAATGATTTCCTGCTACTAGGGGAAAACATGGTTCTATTGCAACATATGGTTTTGAGGGCTATAGCCTCATAAACAGAGCTAAAGAAAGAAAAGCAATTCTTCGAAGCAGGTTGTAACTAAAGAGAAGGCCCTGGTGACAGTTATCCACATAACTGACTGCAGTAAAATGCAAGGCCCATATTCAAAAGCAGATTAGAAAGAAGATTTATTAAGATCCTAGAGTGATCTGGGGACCAATACAATGCAAATTGATAAGGCATGGTTCCTGCAACTTAAAAGGTTACCTGTAAGCAGCAGAACTGGGAAGACACAGAAACAAACACATATCAGAAATCCACATCATAAAAAATTAGAAGTCAGAACTCCTTGAATTTTCAATGAAATCTTAATTATGTGAAAAATAATTTTATGGTTTCTCCTTTGTTTTGGGGGCCATACTTTGCTCAGGGATCTCTCCTGGTAGTGTTCTGTCACTGTCACTGTCATCCCATTGCTCATCGATTTGATCGAGCGGGCACCAGTAATGTCTCCATCATGAGACTTGTTACTGTTTTTGGCATATCGAATATGCCACGGGTAGCTTGCCAAGCTCTGCCATGCAGGCAACATACTCTCGGTAGCTTGCCAGGCTCTCTGAGAGGGTGGAGGAATCAAACCTGGGTCGGCTGCGTGCAAGGTGAATGCCCTACCCACTGCGCTATCGCTCCAAGGGACCAAATATGGTGCCAGAGATCAAAGCCAAGTCTACTGCATGGGAGTCTAGAACCCTGTCTGCTTTACTATCTCTCCAGCTTGTAAAATAATTTAGCTTTGTGTGCTTTTGGGACCACACCCAGTGGTGGTCTGCACTTACTCCTGGCTTACTCCAGTTCTCAGGGGACTACATAAGGGTACCAGGGATATAATCCAGGTCTTTCACAGGTAAGGCAGGAGCCCTACCTGCTGTATTATTGTTTCAACCATTTAATTGGTCTCATTAAATATTTGTAAATATACTACTAATTAATAAATATTGAACTCTCCCAGATATCAATTTTTTGTCTCCAAGAATTAAAGTAACTATAACGCAGCAGTAATATCAATGACTATCATCACACAATCACAAAGCAGGGTAAAAAATAAGAAACGGTCTCAGAATAGAGACAAAAAGGGAAATAATGAAATATTGTATATGCTTTTAGGCATTGTGAACAGAATAGGTAATATTTAATTTTGTTGGTATTTGGGATCTATTTTAAAGAGGCATTGAAATTACAATAGAAAAATGAAATACCACTAAGAATCTGGAAAGCACACAAGAAGTAGCATATGGGAGTAGAAATAGGTAAGTATGAATATGTTACACAGATTCTTTGTCTGAATTCTGACTTTATAAATAAGTATTGAAGCAACAGCATGTTAATTAGGAATACAAACATAAAAGTCAAATTGTCTTTATTTGTTTCTGTGTGACTTTGAACAAGTTACTCAATTTTACCTGAGTCATAGTTTCTTTTTCTTAGTGGTAATGGTAAGAAATTAAAATACATCTCTGATAATCGTTGAAAAGTCACAGTTATATTATTGTTAAGTATTCAAATTTTTGAGACAGGACCAGTGTTTGGTAGATATCAACTATTATTTTTGACTTTATTATTTTTATTTTTACTTCTTTAAGTAAGGATAGCACTTTTTATAGTGTATGGTACGAGAACAACAAAGTAAGTTCTCCAATCATATCTATTGCTAGCTTCTAGAGGAAAAAGTGGTAGTACTGGATTTGATAAATTAAACAATATCTGCCACCATCTATAGTTTACTACTTTTTTTCATTTACATCTCCTGTTTCATATATCTTACCTTTGTAATATTAGGAAGGTAGTGGTAGTATTTCTACCTTATCATATGACTTCCCATGTATACATAATGTCCTAGAATTAAAACAAGAAACAAAATGAAAAGAACCCACTTTGGTGGCTATCAGATTATTCTATTACTCACAAGAAAAATATCAAGAATAGATGGACCATTGATTCAGAGAATAAAAAGTTAGAAGTTATTTTGCTAATTAATTCCATGAAACAAGCAGATAGACTTATGGCACATGCTGCAATGTTTCTCTTCTTGGAAATACCAACATCAAAAATTCTAGTAGAGACTGCAACTATATGAAAATTCAGGTAGGCCATAGTGTATATTTGCTAGTTAAGTTAGATTAATTTCTGATAAACCAGTAATATTGTAAAGAAGAATCAGTCTCCAGCTTCAGATATCTTTTCTCTAATCCAGATCTGAAAATGTTTATCCAGATGCAATTATTTTATAGAAATCACATTATTAATTTAAAGAATTCATGGGAGTTAAAATTAGTACTGGATCAAATTGATCAAATTTAGATCTTATATTATCTTGAATATTCCGCACCTCATTCCACTTATCTTTTCCTCTAATTTTAATTATTTTACTTTAATTTATAAAAGTTCTAATAGTCTATAAGCTGCATTCGTGATCCAGATGACAAATACATTAACATTAGAATATTATAGAAATATTGTGGGTTAAGAGGCGAGACTAAGAAAATTTAGGGATATTTAGAAAATATTAGGAAATTAGGAATTTAGGAACTTAGGAAAATTTAGGAATTCTTCCATGGGAGGGTGAGAAATTAAGCAGAATATCCATAGAAAGTGATAAGTTATGTTAAAAGAGATGGAGAAAATGAAGAAGAGTGAGGAAAGCAGTACGTATTTCTTACAGACCAACATGCATAGGCCTATCACAGTTCAAACTGGTTATACTCAATTTTAAAGTCACAAAAATTTTGCAATAGTATTTGCAGCTACTCTCTCCTTTATTCCCATTCAGATACTTTTTTTTCTGCTCTTCATTTCTCAAGTTAGCTGGTTATGGTAGGAGAAAGCTAGGAATTATTCAAATATTAGAAGTCAATGGGGCAGAGCAATAGTATAGTGGGTAAGTTGCTTGCTTTGCCCATGGCTGACCCAGCTTTGATCCCTGATACCCTATATGGTCCACAGAGCAGTGTCAGCAATGATCCCTGAGCACAGTCAAAAATAACCCTTTGCATTGCCAGGTGTGACCCAAAATCAAACACATGCAATAATGTCAAAGGGCAATTCATGTAGGTTTATCAATAAGGGGGGGTAGCAGGAATGTGAAATGAATGAAACTCCCAAGTGTCAGAATGCTGTAAGTTTCACCAAAATTTAAAATAGAAATCAATGTTGAAATTCAGATGACATACGGATTGTAAGATCGTTTCTATATAGAACCTAGAAACTACTGATTCTTAGGGGATGGAGATTTTTTGTTCAGCTCAATATTACCAACACTGACTATTATACCTACCGCGTGTGATTGTGTATCTTACTGGTAGTTTAAAGTACATGTAGAACATCATCATTAGATTTTCCCTTGATTCTTATAAACATAAAAACAAAATCAGTAGTCATAGGTATAGCTTTCTGTGTACAGAATTTTTAGCAATATAACTGAAAAGCTGGGAAAATATACAATAACACTTTGTCACCTCTTCAGAATCTACTAGAAGTTTGAGGATTGACTAGAGAGAAAGTCAAATTTTCCCATGAAATTTCCACATGGCTAATAATTTCAACTTTTGAGGTCAGAAAGATTACATTTTATCCTGGGGTCTGTAATATTTTAGCTATGAAATTTTGAATTCTCTAGTGAAATGAAAATAATAAAGAAATTTACAAAAGTTTTTTTTGAGTACAGTAATTAGAAACTATTGTGAAAATTACATCACATAAAGTTCTGCCCAGGAAGCATTTATAAATTTAAGTGCACTTCTTTTATAGATAGTTAAAAATTTATGAAAGCATGGATTGTTTTTTCTTATCATTTCATGCATCAATAGCTGAAGTAGACACTATTTTCTGCTTACTCATAACTGTTAGCTTCCCAGGTGAGTAGAGAATTCCCTTGCTACTCTGGAATGCTGCATAGATTATTGCTATTTTAGAAAACTTTTCAGTTGCTGTAAATGATTAAATTGTTTTAGAAAATGAAACTGTCACTGTCACTGTCATCCTGTTGCTCATCGATTTGCTCGAATGGGCACCAGTAACGTCTCAACTGTGAGACTCGTTGTTACTGTTTTTGGCATATTGAATATGCCACAGGGTCCTTGCCAGGCTCTGCAATGCAGGTGAGATACTCAGGGTAGCTTGCCGGGTTCTCTGAAAGGGGCGGAGGAATTAAACATGGGTCGGTTGCATGCAAGGCGGATGCCTTACCTGCTGCATTATCGCTCTAGAAAATGAAAAAGAGATAAAAAAAAAAGAAAAAAATCACATCTTCAGGGATTAGGAGATTACATTAATTTTCTATATAATATAAGGGAAATAATTAACCCATAGTATTCCAAGGAAGAATAGTTTGTTTTTTTCTCTTCTTCAAAACAAAACAAGAGAAGATTGGCACTTAAGGAATACCTTCCAAATTTTAAAATAAACTTTAGGATTGGAGCGATAGCACAGCAGGTAGGACGTTTGCCTTGCACGTGACGGACCCAGGTTCGATTTTTCTGTCCTTCTTGGAGAGCCTGACAAGCTATCAAGAGTATCCCACCTGCACAGACTCTCCAAAGAATAATAGTGAGTTTTGTTGAAATATTGTATGCAATCAAAGTGAAAGTAAAGTGAAATTTATTAGTTACACAGGCTGGGGGGGGGTTTAGGGTGGGGGGCTAGGGGCGTGGGGGGGTTAGGGGTGTGAGGGGGCGGGGTGGAGCTATACTGGGATTCTTGGTGGTGGAATATGAGCACTGGTGAAGGGATGGGTATTCGAGCATTGTATAACTGAGATTTAAACCTGAAAACTTTGTAACTTTCCACATGGTGACTCAATAAAAAATTAAAAAAAAAAAAGAGTATCCCACCTGCACAGCAGAGGCTGGCAAGCTACCCGTGGAGTATTCGGTATGCCAAAAACAGTAACAAGTCTTAGTTGACCTCATGGCGCAATGGTAGCGTGTCTGACTCCAAAATCAGTAACAAGTCTCACAATGGAGACATTATTGGTTGCTTGATCAAATCAATGAACAGCGGGACAACAATGCTACAATGCTACAGTATTTAGGTTTTATAATAGTACATTTCCTATGTTTTTGTTTTTCTCTTCATTTTTTAAATTTTTTGACGAACTGTGAGACACAGTTACAGAAATACAAACTTCCATAATTTCATTTTAGTCATACAATGATCAAGTACTCATCCCTTCACCAGTGCCCATTCTCTACCACCAATGTTCCCACTATTCCTTCTCCCACCACCCATCCCCTCCCCCCTCCCCCCATCCCTTCCCTCTGGGGCAGGCACATTCCCTCTTACTCTTTCTCTCCTTTTGGGCATTATGGTTTGCAATACACGTACTAAGCGGCCATCATGTTTGGTCCATAGTCCACTTTCAGCACATATCTCCCATTCCGAGCGAGCCCTCCAACCATCATTTACTTAGTGGTCCCTTTTTTATCCCAACTGTCTTTTTTCCCAACATGTGAGACTGGCTTCCATGCCATGGTGTGATACTGCTGGCCCTTATCTCTAGTATCCTTAGGTATTAGTCTCCTATTATGTTACTTTATATTTCACAAATGAGTGCAGCCATTCTGTCTGTCCATCTTTCTCTGACTCATTTCATGATGAAGCAAAAACTTCACTACCAAATCCTGTCTACTCAATTACTTGTTTTCCTTGGGAAAATTGCATTTCCTCTCTGAGGCTCTGGAACTCTATATGTATACTAAAAGTAATTCACAGTTGGCATGGTTATAAGGATTAAATAGTTCATGTATAAAATTTCTTTTCTAAAAATTTTGAGCTAATTTTCAAACTTGTTGGTAGTATGTTTCCATATCTGACAGCAATAAAAATAAATGGTTTGTGTAAAATCTTGTTTGTCTTAAGAGTGAAAATTTCAACTGCATGGTTGTCTGCTTGTGATCTTTAATTGAGTAGCAGTCAAGGATTTCAATTTTGTTGTTTCTGCACATATTTATACTTTATATTAGGTAATTTATTCATTTTGCTTGTATTTGTAGTATGTATTGGCAAATTGACTTATTTTCTATGATAGAATGAAATGTGAGTGTGGAGGACCATAAGAACAAGGTGACTTTATAGGGGCATTTTAAATCTTGCTCACAGAATTGGTAGCCAGTAAAAATAGGTAATGATATGGCTAGAAGAGTGAGGCCGCAGAAGATAAAAGGAAATCCTAGACAGACATCAGGACAGAAAATCTCAGCCACATGCACATGGCAATGGTCAGAGACAAAGGAAAGCAGAGGGGACAGGAGACAGGGGGATCTTGGGAACTGTCATCAGGACATTAGATAAAGAACACATAAACGTGTCTAGTTTGGCAAACTACGGGATCCCACATATCTTATACTTTCAAGTGATGCTGTTTCCTTCTCCAGCAAAATGAAGAGTTCCTCCAGAAGCTACATCAAGTCTTGTTGGTCATCCAGTCAAGAATTGCAGGTAAATCTCATTAGATATTTCCCATTCAAATCTTCTCTTTTTGTTCTTTTCAGAAAAATCAAAATTGTTTTTTAATTTTTTTGTTCTTGTTTTAGTTTTATAATTTTTTAACTTTTTAATGAATTACTGTGAGGTACATTTGCAGACTTTACAAACTTTCATACTTACATCTCAGTCATACAATGATCGAAAACCCATTCCTGCAACAGTGCCCATTCTCAAAAACATTTTTGATAACTAATTAGTTTTATTTCAGTGCAACAATAGAACTAGTATTTTAAATTACCTTGAAAATCTTTATTATAAGAATGAATGACACATTAGATTTTCTGTTCTTTATTTCTTCTTCTATAAATATAAGGACCTATTATGTGCTAACATAAACTCTTAGCAAAAGCTTAAATAGAAATTCCACTTTTTCATCTGAATATGGTAGTGCAACATACTGAAAAGTGAGAGCACTAACATTGTATTGAAGAAAAAAGGAAATGGTTTATCATCACATAGTTTATTTTCTATACCACTTCAAGTCTTCAATCAGAAGACTATTTAAAAAGGGTTATATTCTTTTCCAATATTATACTATTTCAATTCTCTATTCCAAGCCTTATCATTGCCTCTTCTGTATTTTTCTACAACACTTCCTTCTTTCCTTCCTTCCTTTTTTCCATCCTTCCTCCCTCTCTTCCTCCCTTCCCCCTCCCTCCCTTGCTTCCTTCCTTCCTTCCTCCCTCTCTTCCTCCCTTCCTCCCTCCCTTCCTTCCTTCAACTTCCATCCTTTTTTCCTTCTTTCCTTCCTTTTCTATTTCCCCTCATTTACATCTCCTTTTCCTTCAACATTTCTATTATATTTTATGTTCTACTTAAATTTAATATTCTCTCCTTCCTTTCTTCATTTTGTTTTTGCTATCTTTCACTTAAGATCTGAGAGTAAACATTCCTTGAAACACAAGGAAATTAACCGAGAACATATGTTCTTTTATTTACTTAGGGGGGAAAAAGTGCTCTTTTTCAATTGTCAGGGGAAAAAAACATTCAAAAGATGATAAGTGACAAAGACTTTAAAGTATCTTAAACACACTGAGACACATAGATCAACTTGATGGGACATTATTTTATTGTTTTCAAAATGTATGAGTTAAATCAGGAGGTGTTAGTTCAGAGGGAAAAAAGATTAATGAGAGCAACAGAAATGATAAATTACATGTTCCTATGATAATGTCTATTTGCAAAAGAGTCTAGATTATACAAATCTAATGAAGAAATGTTTTAGAAGAGCTGTACGACCTATTTTAAAACATGAATTTTTTTCTGTTTCATTTCACAGAGTTTATTTGTTTTAGTTTCTCATATTTTTAACTTACCAGGAGTTAAATTATGAAATATTAGGTATTCCCTCTCTTGATACACTTTGATGACTTTGGCAGAGGAATGATATTTTTATTATTATTAAAGAATACATTTTCCACAGAAACTTTCATAAGATCCTTAGATATGTTTTATTACACTCAAATGAATAAAAAATGCTCTCACTATATAGAATAATAAAATATGACTGAAAAAAGAAATGAAATACTCTCTCATTTAAGAATCAAGACCTAAAAATACGACATATTGTTTCTCTATAATTATTGGCAATTACAGTACAGATGACCAAGCTATCAAACTTCATCTCTATTAAGAACACTAATTGAAAAACTTTACATTTATATCTGCCTTCTAGCACTTTTAGAAGAACTTACTATTTCTATAAAACTTTTCATTCGTTTATGTAACAGTGGTAATTGTCTATTAATTGTTATTTGTGCATCATTTTCATGAACACTAACTGAGCATATACTATGTTTCTAACATATAACAAGTCTGAGATTTTCCAATCTTTCAACCAAAGCCACTGTCATTGTCACTGTCATCCCAGTTGCTCTTCAATTTGCTTGAGTGGGCACCAGTAACATCTCCATTGTGAGACGTTTTATTACTGTCTTTTTTTTTTTTGCATATCAAATACACCACGGGTAGCTTGCCAGGCTCTGTCATGCAGGCAAAATACTTTCGGTACCTTGCCAGGCACTGCAAGTGGGGTGGAGGAATCGAACCCTGGTCAGCCATGTGCAAAGCAAATGCCCTACCCGCTGTGCTATTGGTCCATCCCAACCAAAGCCACTGAAAATAATTATGAATCATTTCAGTTTATATAGATGAGAGTTTCAGTAAATATGACAGTCCTTTACAGATCAACACTATCTCAGGTTTATATGGCATCTCCATCATTGAACCAGTCTTGTGACAGAAAGATATCATTCTTAATTAACTCTGCTCTAGAAACTTGACACATAATGTATCTTTTATATTATAATGAAGACAAGTGTAATACCATGAAGAGTTTCTCTGTGTCATCAATGTGGAATGATTTAAAATTTTTAAAAAATAAAGAAAAATGATAAGGAAGGGAAAAAAGATGTAGTGGAACTCTGCTAAAATTTTCCTTGTGTTTCTAGTTAAAGTGTATCTAAGGCAGTAGATAAAGATAACTGCATGCTATGAAATTCTGGCTAGTGAAATAAATTGAAAAAGAACAAAAATAATTTTAAAGATTTCTTAAGCAATGATAATGAGTTGCATTGTTAGAGGGAACACACAATGAAATAGTGACTTTTTTTAATCTGGAGAAAATTGTATAATTAACAGGAATTTATAGAGATATTTATTAGAAAACTGATAAAGAACTGTATGTCTAACATCTGACTGATAGAATGATAGAAAGAAAATAGATTTATGAACTGATTTCTAATATGTGAGAAACTTAAAATCCTTTACTAGAATCCCAATAGAAAAATGATAAATTGTATTTTTATGGGTATAACATATGTGAATATATTCATAATCCCTCTGCAAAAACTGTTTCCATATTTCTGAGAAACTTAATATAGCTGAATAGAATATTCCTGGTGATGTTTTCACATCATTGAGTTTTTGTACTATATCCCTCCATTCTCTTCTGGCTTCTAGAGTCTGATTTGATCTGCTGTGAGTCTTGCAGACTTTCCTTTGTATAGAATTTCCTTCTTTGATGTTGCTAATATCAGTATTCTGTCTCTGTCTTTGGCTTTTGTCATTCTGAGTAAAATGTGTCTTGAACATTTTCTGTTTAAGTCTATTTTCACTGGGATTCTAACAATTGGTCCTGGGTGCCTATTTTCGTCAACTCTAGAAATCCTTATCTGTGATATCTTTTTGTTGTTGTTGTTGTTTTATTTTTGTTTTGTTTTTTGTAAGCCCTGACTAAGCTCAGGGCTTACACCTAGCTCTGCACTCATGGGTTACTCCTAACAGGGTCAGAGAACCATTTGCAGTACCAGGCATCAAATCAGAGTTGGTCACGTGCAAGGCAAGAGCCCTGTTTGCTGTACTATGTCTCTGGATCCCTCTAGGAATTCTTTAACTACTGTTTTTTCATTAAGTTTGCTTTTTTGTTTTATAGGGACTCAGAACATTCTTATATTGTACCACCTTAATTCATCTAATAGGTCTCTGGTGCAGTGTCGATTTCTTTTCAGACTGTTTTCTACCTTCTGCTGCTTCCTACCAGTTTCCACTATCTCATCTTGGAGTGCCTCAGTTATTCTCAACTGTTGTTATTTTGCTGCTCTGACCCTCTATTGGGCATTTGAATGTCAACAAACATTGTCTTCATTTCTGATTGTCGTTTTCTCATTTGACCTCTCATACTTTATTATACTTTGCTCGCTGCCTGTGCATTTTTTAAACTTATTTCCCTGGACTCATTTGGATCATTACTTTATACTCATTAAACATCCTCACAAAAGAGTTATTAAATAAGCAGACCCACCTCCATATCTCCTAAATTCGGCTTGCTTCCAGGTGAGAATAATCTCCCTGATGACATCTCCAGGGCCCTTTTGGGCTAGGTCTTGGCAGCCTCCATGCCTGACCTCCACTTTATCTGCAGGCCCACTCCCCATCTGAGACCTAGCTCACTCCCTACCTTCCAAAAGATAGCTCATCAGAATTCACACTGCTCACAGTTATACTTCCTATCAGTTGGTGAAGATGGCCCTGAAGGAAAAGAGAAACTACCAGGCTAATATCTCAGAAACTCCCAGGGGAGCTAATTACAAAGAACACCCCTAAGCACAGCATGAGCACAGCAAGCGCATTGGGGAAGACAAGTAGAAGCCCACCAAGTTTAATGAGTGAAAACAATAACATGGAAGATGCAACCAGCACCAACCAACTCAGTAAATTCTCAGAGAATGACTTTACTTTTTATTTTGAGATAACTTCAGCCCAAAGAAATATTTCAAATGCTGTACAGAGAATTTCTCTACATAGTAATTCAGCTTTTCCTAATGCCTGTGTCTTGTTGCAGTGGCATCAGAGAGCAATTAAGAGATTCTGTTACAAATTCTGTTTGAATTTTACCATTTTTAAATAATGTCTTCTTTTGTTTTCTAGCAAGGAATCCACATTGTATTTATTTGTTTCTTTTTATTCCTTACCAATATGATAGTTTCTCAGTCTTTCCTTTCTCTGTGACATTAATGAAACTCATGGTACTGACCAGTTATTTCTTTATGTGTTTTCTTTCTTTCTTTTTTTTTTTTTGCTTTTTGGGTCACACTCAGTGGTCATGCAGGGGTTACTCCTGGCTCATGTGCTCAGGAATTACTTCTGGTGGTGTTGGGGAACCATGTGGAATGCTGGCAATCGAACCCGGATTGGCCATGTGCAAGACAAACACCCTTTCCGCTGTGCTATTGCTTCAGCTTTGACCAGTTATTTTTTTTTAATTAGATTTGTTTTAGTTTGTCTTCATGCAACTGGTATTGATTGAGATTTGTTGCCTTCCATTTTATACCCCATTAAATATGGTGTGCTATATTTGGTATAACTGTGGCATAGAGTATGAGATGTCACTCCAGGAATTCTAAAATTTTAAATAGGGTGATAGATCTGGAGTTAAATTTTTAACTAGATGGTGATTTGGGGGTCTGGAGACATCTCTGCAGCTTGTGGTTCTCTTCTGAGATTTATTTGTCTCTCTCTGGGTCATGGACATTTATGAGCTTATATGGCTCCAGAGGCTGTTCATGAGCTTGACTGCCAGGCTCCCGGAAGCACAGGGAGATGAAGTTGATCACCCATTCCTGAATCCATGAGACCCTGTAGATTTCCATCACAAATTCTGCATATCTGGGTTTTTCAGCAAATTCATTCTCGTGTGAGGCTCATTCTGAGCATGTGGAGATAGGTTATGAGCATGGTATTGATTGAGTTATGGAGATTTTTGACTGCTGACAATAATATATTTGGTTTTCACAACATAAATGTCATCTGTTCAATCACACCATACACAAAATGTCTTCAGAATTGTTAAACTATATTCTTGCTATGGAAAATTGAATAAATATTGTTGTATACTAAAATAAAGTTATTTTAATTTTTTCTCACATTCTATGGTAGTAACATTGTTTCTGAACTTTTTAAGTTTACTTTACTTCTTTCCAACATGTGTTAGTGCAATTTGTAGTGGAAGATCTAAAATTATAGCTTGACATTTTTACTACCATGATATCGCATAAAATTACAAGGATGTAAATAATCTAATAGCAAGTCTCCTTTTTCATTCTTCTTCCATGAATATGTAGGGGAAAATCTATGGATCAAATCTGTACATTTACTGATCATCATGTGTGAATTTCAGTTCAACCCTGTATGCTATATTCATCAAACTACTCAAACTAGTCAAATTTATATTACCATTGAAATGAGAGGACATCTATTAGAACTTTTTTGTTTAGATTACCTAATATTTATGGTCATGGTTTGCTATTTAAAGTTTATATTATAAAATAGATTTTTATTTGTATACTTGTTTGTTTGGAAAGGGCTGACAACCGTCTCGTATTTTCATAGGATTCTACATTAACCCCTCTGTTTCTTTACCTTCTCGGCAAGAGGTAACTGATGCTTCACTCTTAATTTTTAGCTTCCTTTTCCTTCCTTATTGCTCTCAAAGTTACTGCTCTCAAAGAGTCCCCTTTAATCACACCCATATGATATTTTTCCCTGTTATTCCTGGACTTAATTTCCCAGACTTTTTTTTTTTATATCATCAGAGTTAGGGCCAGAAAATTTTATATACAATAATTTTAGATAGACCTTGGCCCTCTTGTTTTGTTTTTTTATGTCTTCTGTCTTCTCTCCAGATTTTTATGCCTTGGTAACATTCAATCAAAAGTTTCAAAAGCAGGATGTGAGTTGGTTCCACACATCATAAGCTAAAATTGGGTGAACTTCTCTTCCCATTCTATTTGGCTATTTTTAAGAAGGAAAATTCTGTCTAAAAGTTATTTTAAGGTAAAGATTTTTGCATACCTTAGTATTGTTTCTTGCAGTTTTGTGTCATATGAAACAGCTTAGTGTCTTTAATAACTTTCAATTATGTTTTTTTTAAACATCCAAAGTTATATTATTACTCAAAATATTTCCTATGTCAAAAAATTCAATGCTTCCAGTTATTTATAAATATTTAGATAAGGGATATTCTTGCTAGCCAAAAACAAAACTTCACAAAAATTATTTCAGCAAATTCTTGGTGTAGATAAGCCTACAGAAAGAGGAATTGTGATATCCTAGACAATTAATCTAACCAGTTTTCATGGCAAAGCTTAAATATTAATCCTTCTTGACATATTTTGGAAAAGAGAAAAAGTCTGAACAAGTACTGAATGAAAATACTGTCTTCTAATGCATCCATCACATCTACTCGTGTGCTTCTTAATATTCTGTTTCAGAAGCACACAGAATGAGTATTAGAAGTAAAGATCCCTGACAGTCACTGGCATGCAACAAAAGAGAATTTGTTAAGCCTTGTGATCTTGCTATAGAATTGTTTCAGGGCAGTAATTATTCCTTTACTGAAATCACGGAGTCTGGCAATTTTGACAGATTTCCCATTTTTAGATATATTCAGCTTTCTGCAATAGTTTTAGTGAATAAATGCATCTTGCATTTAGATTTATCAGCAAAAGAGGCTGACAAACCCTCACTATGCTTTGATCTTTTGCTCTGGGAGATTAGCCCTGACTTCAACTTGCTATGCAATGCATGCATCAGTTAATGAGAATGCAAATTCTAAAACATATAATTCAGCCAATCCATCAAGCTCAGTAGAAACATAATTCCACTTGCATCCCCTCCTGAAAATTATTTACAAAACTTAGTTATGTGCTTCACATCCTTGTCATCTGATATGAAATGTACAACCAATTCACAGATATAAAAATGTTACAAAGAAACCCGAAAGTGATTTAACAATCTGACTAAAAAGAGATGAGATTTATCAATATAAAAAATTAATGAGAGAAGAAAAGGGTCAAGCACTATCTAAATTATTTTGCATTACTAGCTTCTACTCACAAGTAGCCAAAGGGAAACTGGAAAAGTAATGGTTGGAAACATTGGTTATTATCAGGTGACCAAAATAGAGTCATTGCTATACATGTGAATCTTCTATCAAGGTGATGTCTAATTTCTAGATTTCAACTGTTGGGGGAAAATGTTCATGATCAGTGGCTATTTGAACTATGACAGGAAAAGAATTATGTGACTGGGCTGGGACTGAGAAAAACTAGTTTATTTCTCTAAGGCAAGGGGAATACAAATGCTGGGGTGAGAAACCAGAATGGACTCAAGGTGGCAAAAAAGCTTCACAAAGATGCCAGGCTGCCAGCGTCCTATGACCAGTATGACTGCCTGTCCCAGGGGCAGGTCTTGGTGCGGACATGGATCTCTCTTGGCACCTTGTTCATACAAGGAGAGTTTGGGGAAAGTAACCTCCAGGATTTCAAAGACTTTGTTCAGAACAGGAGAGAAGCAGCCAGGGTTTGATAGGTTTTAGTTTTAGCATCCTGCCTGTAACTTCTGCCTAGATAACACAACCCAGAAATGGCATCTCTTGTCCAAAGACAACTGAAGCTGAATAAATACCAAGGATAAATAAAATATATTTTTCACACTGATAGTATGAACACAGTGAAATAGTAATATAATCATCAATAAATTACAGATGTATTTGGATCGATATTTCAGCAATAATGTAGAAGCCAGGTCCCATACAGGTTGAGTAAATTGGTAAAAATCAAAGATTTCTAAACACACACTGTAGCACTGTTGTCCCATTGTTCATCAATTTGCTCGAGCGGGCACCAGTAACATCTCCATTGTGAGACTTCTTGTTACTGTGCTTGGCATATGGAATACGCCACAGGTAGCTTGCCAGGCTCTGCTGGACAGGAAGAATCATTCAACCTTGGTCTGAGAAACAGGGAAGGATAGTCTCCTTGTGAAACTGAGATGCTGGTAGGTAACTTGGCCAGGCTCTTTTTTCTTTGAAGAGACCATATTAGAGCCTGTAAATAAGAAGCCATTTCTTCCATGCTAGGGGCCTGTTGAAGATTCTAGTCAGTTCCCATCACTTCAGGACCTCAATTCCCCACAGTAAGTGCTGGGGCTCTTTTCATCCAGGGAGAATATTCAATTATGGAACTTGCTGGATGTGAATAACTGTAACTTCCTTCTGGGACATTACATAGGGAGCCCCAAGTATGCCTTTCCATTTACTGCCTGAACTTCATGAGCTTCGAAGCAGACTGTCCGCCTGAAATTACCCAGTATTTGTCTCTAACCCAACTCCACCATTCACCCCTTAAGTCCCTGTTGTACTTTTCCCTGAGCCTCCAGGGAGATATTCTGTTTGTAGAACTTATTAAGATGACAGCTACATGATAACTGAGGAATCAGAAAAAGCCTAAGATTACTGGAAAAGTTCTGAAGCTCTACCCAAATAATCTGCCTTACACTGACAGTGATATCAAATAAAATAGCTATAGCCTACAGGAAAGCTGTAGGAAAAAGCTGTGTCCTGAGATCACCCTGCTCAGTCCCATCTCCCCAAACCTAACACTGAAGTTTAGCTTCTCCAGGGCACCACCCACAGGGCTGTGGAGCTGGAATCGTACTAAGTGGCGATGAGTCTTAAGCTTATATAACAACATTGTGATGTCACCATATCAAGCCAATAAAATGGTATAGTTTTATATCCTACTTTATATCATTATTCTCTTTAATTTTTATGTATTTTGTATATTTTTATTATTTTTTTCTTTATTTTTGCTTTTAGGTTCTTACTTAGTAATGCTCAGGGGTTACTCCTGGCTCTGCACTCAGGAGTTACTCCTGGCGGTGCATGGAGACCATATGGGATGTTGGGGATTGAATCCTGATTGGTCTCGTGCAAGGCAAATGCCCTACCCACTGTACTATTGCTCCAGTCCCTCATTTTTGTTTCTATTTTGCTTGATAATATTACAGAGTGAGGGAAGGGGCTTAACTTCACACTTCTGTAAGTAGATAGCAGTCATGACATTCACCACCAAAGTTCCAGTCTTATCTCACAACCACAAAGCACCCTTTTGCTCATTTCTCCAATTATTTCCTTCTTCCCCATTATAATCACTAGTTTTCACTGAATCTAGGAGCAACGTTTGTTATTTTTTCGTAGGGCGTTTGCCTTGCACGCAGGCAACCAGGGTTCAATTCCTCCACCCCTCTCGGAGAGCCCAGCAAGCTACAGAGAGTATCTCGCCCACACGGCAAAGCCTGGCAAGCTACCCATGGCATATTCGATATGCCAAAAACAATAACAAGAAGTCTCACAATGGAGACATTACTGAAGCCCGCTCGAACAAATCGATGAGCAATGGGATGACAGTGACAATGACATTTTAAATCATGGTTATTACATTAGAAATAGGAACAAAATGTGCCTAGCCAGGCATATTGCAGGGGCAAAGCCCTTCCCAAATAAGGAGACAGAAATACTCAAGACTGAAGTAACACATGGGCAAGGTTTAGGGGCTTGGATTCCTCTAAAGCGTAAAGACAAATTATCACATATATATCAACATAGCATAAAAGAGGGGCCCAAACTACAATAAACTTAAAAATGTAATGGGAAGGATCTAGGTTGGGGGCAGAAGGGAATCTGGGATAATTGGTGGAGAGATTGGAACATAGATAATGAGACTGGAGATGAGAGCATTGACCCCAAAACTACTGTGAACAACCATATGTCTCATGGTGTCTAAATGAAATTTTAAAAAATAATAAATCACATGCACTAAAACTAAGCAAGTTTCCACAAGACTTCAAAGTAAAGCTCTTTATTATTAATATTATGATAGTTTGTGTCACATACTTATAATAGTGTTAACATTTGTGATTTTGATATTTTATTAAAATACAGTTATTACCATGATTTTCCTCACCACCACCTAAGAACCCTCAAAATGCCTTTACATTACTCCCCATCCACGTTTTATCCTCTTTTTTATTATTGTCAGTTCTGTAATCCAAGGCCAAAGCATTGTTATAATTTGATTCTTCCGATATCCTTGTTTTATTTCTTTATATACTACAAATCAGCGCTTGTAAAATTATTCATAACAAGCAACATAAAATAAATTACTGAGGGCCTGCTATGGGGGCAGGCTAAAGGGGCAGTTGGGAAAATTGGGACAATGATGGAGAGATGGTGTAATGGCAGTGGGATTGGTGTTGAACTATGAAATGCCTATAATAAATTTTCATAAACAGCTTTTTAAATCACAGTGTTTATATAAAGTGTAGGGGGAAATTTTACATATGTGGGCTTTACCAATTTCACGTAAAATTCCAAAATATATAATATAGAATTGCTTTAAATATTTTATTAATGACAAGTGATATATGATTATTACCATTATGAAATCCAAACATAAGATAATGTTTGATGTAATATACTATACTGAAGAGGAGGGCAGGTTAAGCGTTATATTTGCCTTTGTAATTGCTTGGCTGCTTTGAAAGATGTTTTGGCGACCTACCACTGGGCAGGAAACTGTCACCAAATGGGCCAACAAACTGCCCTAGGAACTGTAAGCAAACATTTGCAGGGAAACAGTTAACAGTCAACAAATGTTGAGATAAGCAAATTAAGTGACCTATGTGTGATCCCCTTTGATCCATAGGTGTGATTTCCTTTGATCTAATAGGTGTAATTTCCTTTGGTGATTCCCTTTGATGCAATATGTGTCATTTTCCCTTTTCTCCCCCAAAAGGGTATAAAAACAGCTTGCCTTTTGAGTTCGGGGCTTTCAGCTATGCCACTCTATTAAGGCACAGTTGAAGGTCCCAATATAGCTATATTGGCTTGAATAAACCCGTGCGTTTGTAGAAAGAGTTGTCTTCGTTTTGTTCTTTTGTTTCTCTGAGCCTCCCCCTGGCAGAGATCTGCCACCCCTAGGCAGAGATCCGCCACCCCTAACAATACATTCAAGAGTTGAAAGCCTACCATGTAAATGAGAACAGTGATGTTATTATATTTATTAAATGGTTTTATTTCTTATTTAAATAGGTCAAAATCAGAGTAATCACAAATTGGCTCTTAATGATTGATTTTTTGATCATTCTCATTGACATTTCTTAAATTTGTTGAAATAAGCAATATAAAGTAAATTTGTTAGGTGTTTAAGGGAACAGGTTGTGATTGGGAGGGAATTTGGGATATTGGTGGAGGTAATATTATATTGGTGTTGTTGGAACACTAAATACTTGAAACAACTGTATATTGAAGAACTTTGTAAATCGTGGTGTTTAAGAAAAAATTAATTAAAAACAAAAATAAAACAAAATAAAAATAAATATGTAATGTAGGATAACATGGGGTTTGTCCTTTTAGCCTTGCCACAGAGAACTTAGTTTACCTTAAAGCAATGGCCTTTCTGTATGGACACAGGAAGACAGTTAATATTATGCTTTGTAACTTGGGAGCTGATTGACTCCAATAATATTTACTCCCTGGCATATGCTTTCTTAACTCAGTTGCCCTTAGTTCCTAACACCCCAAAAGCAGGTTTTTAACAAGGGACAGAATGGACCCAGGACAAGCTGTAAGCTACCCTGCCATCAAAATGGGCCAGGCCAAAGCGCCACAATACTCAACTATAAGTTGAGAACATGGTCATAGACAAATGCTGTCATTATCCAAAAGTAACGACAAGACTAGGACCCTGCTGGGGTTAGGAACCTGGCCTGAGGAATGTGGTCTGGAATATATAGTGAATGTCCTCAGGAAGAACCAAAAGTCTGATATATCTCTTACTGTGCTTACAGAATGATATTGCTAGAAATATTAGAAGTAAATTTACTATAACTATTTAAACAAATTGAGCTGATCTCCTTAGATGAGATTTCTTTAGATGAGATTTTGTCAATCTCCACAAGAAATGGTCTTACCCTTCTTTGTTGATTTGTTAATGTTAAACTCCCCTTTGTGCTACTGCCCTATGTAATTTTCTATATAAACTAAGACAGGGGGGCACTGACGGGAGACAGAAGAAGAAACCTACACAAGAGAAGACACAGAAGACACATGGGAAGACACAGAAGCGAAGGAGACAACACAGACAGAAGAAGACACAGAAGCAGAGATAGAGCGAGGTCGGAAGAGACCAGAGAAGAGACTACAGAGACAGAGACAGAGACAGAGAGACAGACAGAAGAGAGCACAGCAGCACACATAGAAGCAGAGCACAAAGAGGAGCGGTCCCGATCTGGTCCATACACAGCGGCTCGAGAACACTGAACGCGAGCTGCGTGAGCGAGAGAGAGCTGACTGGAGTGCCCCCTGACAACAGGAACAACACGACACATCATTGCGTCTCCCCCTCCCACATGCGCACTGGCTTTGTGATTTTTTTATAATGTACAACAAAATAAAATGTTGTTCATGATTAGGTTTCAGTCATTCAATGTTCCAACACCCATCCTTTCACCAGTGCATATTTCCCACCACCAGTGTCCCCAGTTTCCCTCTCATATCCACAACACCTGCCTTTATAGTAGCCACTTTTCTTTTCTCTTTCTCTCCTCCCCTCTTTCTCTTTCTAAAGAGACAAATTTTAATTGAAGAATCAATAACTAAGAATATCTCCAATGGCAGAAAGTAAACAAAAAAGAAACTCATATCCAAGAGGCTCAAAAAAATATGGGTCCAAACAAAATTAATGCAATGTTATGCAATAAGAAACAAAATAAGATGGCAAAAATTGAAGATAATGAGAAGAACTTAAAAGCAGGTAAAGAAGTGGATTAGAGAAATAGAGTTTGTGTGCAGCACCTCATAAGTCTCCTTGGTACTGCCATGCAATCTCACTGAGTATAAAGCTGGTTGGAAACCCTGTGAAACCACTGCTGTGGCTCAAAAACAAATCAATACAACATCAAAATACCAAACAACCAAAAAATCCATTAGTCACATATAAGAAAACTTCCATAAGTTTTCCAAGGATTTCTCAGCAGGAATCTTACACATCAGAAAAGAATGTACAGTTTATTCACAATGGTAAGGGGTAGACTGCAACAACAACAGCAACAACAACACAACAAGAAACCTTTACCAAGCCTGACTGTCACTCAGAATTGAAAGACCCATAGTTTTATAGACTAAATTGTTGGGGACACTGTACTGCAGACAGGAATATTTTCCCCTTTTCAGCTGCTTCAGAAAATAATTTCAGAGGTAGTTTTCCTTTTCTCACAGAAGCCTGGCTGGTCTTTGACATGCAGACCTTAAGTGCTAGCCAGGCCTGACTTTTGACATTGTAGATTCCAGGCTCTGGCCCAGCCTAGTCTTTGGGATGTAGATTTCAGGTGCTACCTAGTTTGTAATTCACATGTAGATTTCCTTTAGCAGCCCAGCCTGGTCTTTGGGATGTAAATCCAAGTGCTTTTAGCCCAAGGAAGGTTTCAGTTTTGGTTTTGCATCTTCTTTCTGGAGGCCTAGATTACTGGCCTGCAGATATAAGGAAATAATGTTGCTTCAATGTTCTTCCTGTAACATCTTTTGATGCCTTAGGTGACGTCACTGTATTGCGCCCTTTAGAGCTACCATGATCAATAAAAGGAAGTCCACGAGGCCCTCTGCCTTTGCTAAGAGCCAGAGAGAGCCTTAGTCCTCCAATCAAGACATTTCTTCTGCGTTCCTTATCTCAGCGCCTCCGACCACACGAACGTTCACGCAACACTAAATACATACATACATACATACATACATACATACATACATACATACCTCCTCTTCACTAAACCAGCCTTATAGAAAATACTAAGCAGATCTGTATGACATGAAAACAAGTCACACTTATAACTACGAAATCACTTCTGTTTGGGTTTGGGGGAGTGAACGAAAATTTGAACTGTTAGAATGAGCTTGAAACTTATTTGCTTTAAATTTAAAATAGGATATAAACATTTGATTATCTATAACAAAAAGTGTACAATAGTAAATGCCAATGAAGATATGGTGAAAAGGAATTCTTATTTATTTTTGGGTAAACTGTCACCTGGTTCAGCCTTTATGGAAAATGGTTTGGCAACTTCTTAAACATTACGAATAGAATTTCCATATGACTTAGCTATTCTTCTAATTCTTCTCTTGGACATTGTGAGAAACTGGCTCAGAACAGACCACAGGAATCTATTTAGCTTTCTTAAGACTCTTTTTACAGGAGCCCGCATTCTAGAATAACTTGTCTATCTGTGCCTGAGCAAGGAATTTGGATACAGGCACCCTGGGTCGCAAGAAGGGTGGTGGTCAGACCAGATAACCAGACCCATATCACAGGACCCATATCACAGGACCCAGGACTGCCCCCAGAACTGGGACATTCCTGAATATTGACGGGAATACTGATCTCTAAAGCCATAGGCTAAGGAGTGATGTCCTTTTAAATGGATTGGTTAAGAAAGTTTGTAATATTACAAATCTATTAGCTATGAAATGCACGGGCTCTGCTCTAACGGCCGGGGAAGGCCTATATAAGATCTCCTTTGGAGAAGCTCGGGGTCTTTGCCCAACCTGCTGGACCTGCGTGTGCACGTAGGTGGCTGGACCCTGGCTAGCCAGTCTCACAATAAACCCTGCTTGCTGTTTGCAGTCTCTGGAGTCTCTTTGTCCTTATAGGGAGATCCCGATCCACGCCCTAACAGACATCTACTCCATGAACATAAAAACAATTTCCATAACAGAAAGATTGTATAGGGCATAAATCACATGCTCTACATGCAGATGACCCCAGCTCATTAGAAAACACTATTATATGGCCTACTGAGTACCACCAGGAATGATTACTGAGCACAGAGCTAGAAGGATTACCTGAACACAGCCAGGTGTAGCTCAAAACTGCACTGTAGTACTGTTGTCATCTCCATTGTGAGACTTGTTGTTACTGTTTTTGGCATATTAAATATGCCATGGGTAGCTTGCCAGGCTCTGTTGTGTGGGCGGATAATCTCAGTAGCTTGCCAGGCTCTCTGAGAAGGACTGAGAAATGGAACGTGGGTTGGCCACATGCAAGGCAAATGCCCTACCCATTGTGCTATTGCTCCAGTCCTAAGATGAATCAGGTAGGGAGAAAAAAATAATGTTTCAGTTACAAAGGTATACGTTACCAGAGTTGTATGTCAGATACAGCTTAAGAGAAAAATCAAGGTTCCCTTAAACCAACTGACAGGTGCTCAAAACA
Source organism: Sorex araneus (assembly GCF_027595985.1). Taxonomy (NCBI): domain Eukaryota; kingdom Metazoa; phylum Chordata; class Mammalia; order Eulipotyphla; family Soricidae; genus Sorex; species Sorex araneus. The sequence goes on along the minus strand of NC_073303.1, from coordinate 153,703,287 downwards.
AAAAACATGAATTTGAAAGGACATATACACACTTATGTTCATCACAAAGTTATTTATAATAGACAATATCTAGGGAAAAACAATGCCCAACAATAAAGGATCATAAAATTAGTGAATGCAATATTATTCGACTATGATAAAAGATGTCGTATTATTCTCTACAACCAGAATGAAATTGGAGGAAATCATGCTAAGTAAATTGAGTTAGAAGGAAAAAGAGACAATTATTATATGATCTTATTCAAGTGGAGTTTAAAGAAATAAAGCTTAGATTATCACCAATTTAAGCAAATATTAAAACATAATCAATAGAACTTAGAACTAAAAAGAATTGCTTACTTGCATTTTCCACTTTGGAGAAGCCTGTGTTTTCTCTTGAGCACATATTTCTCTTTCTCTCCCCTCAAGTCTAAGTAAATTTTATACAATTAAATCTTTATTGCTTTACACACACACACACACACAGATACACACACACACAAGCACACTCACACCAACATGTAAAATATCAGACAGGATTTTTTTGAGCGGCTGGAGCAATAGCACAGTGAGTAGGGAGTTTGCCTTGCACGCCGCCGACCCAGGTTTGATTCCCAGCATCCCATATTGTGCCCTGAACACTGCCAGGAATAATTCCTGAGTGCAGAGCCAGGTGTAACCCCTGTGCATTGCCAGGTGTGACCCAAAAAGAAAAAAAAAAGATTTTCTGTGAGTATTTTTCCATAGAAAATATAGTGATGAAAAAATATATGAGAAATGCAAAAGACCTGGCAGAGTAACAACAAAATTATAAAAGAAGAATATAATTGAAAGACATCTAAAGGCACAGGTAAAATTTTTTAAAGCAACAAATTGACTTGAAATATTTAAGGAAACATTCTGCTTTTCTAGAAATAATGTTAAAGAAATGAAAAGACAAGTCAAATATTGGAAAAGATGTAAAATCACATATACAGGAGTAGGGAAATATCAGTAAATATGAACACTAAAATAGCATAATGAAAAGATAAATAACAATAAAAATTGACAAATAATTTTAACACTTAAAATAAAGGAGGACAACATTCAATTATCACTAGAAAATGTACATTATGTTTTCAGAAATCAGACAGCCACCAAGTAAAATCACATTGGAATAGAACAGCTTAAATTAAAACTGGGAATGCTATGTACTGTGAGATGGCAGTGCTAATATAATTCTCAGGGAATATTTGTTATAGAATTGTAAAAACTCTTAAAAAAAATAGGCAGTCACTCATATAGCTAAGTATTTAGCTTGCCACTACCCTACAATTCTACTCCTATCAATTTTCCAAAAATAAGTCGTCATCTTCATCATCATCATCATCATCATCATCATCATCATCATCATCATCATCATCATCATCATCAATGTATCCTTTGCTTTGTCCATACAAAAATAACTAGTATTAAGATGTTAATAAGTTCCTGGACTAAGGAAAAGAAAAAACCTTAAGAGTGAGGAAGGGCTTTGGAATGCCCTGCCCTCAGGAAGGGCTTTCTTTGTTGATTTTGCTACCTGGATGGGTGTAGCCTAGAAGGCAAGGTGGGAGAGAGAAGGAGGAAGAGACAGAGAAGCCAGAGAAAGTGGCAGTTGATCCAGAGAGAGGCCGGAGCTGGGAGTGCTGGAGATGAGAAAGATGGAAGATTGAATAAACGGTAACTAATCAGCAACTAGCTTGGTCCTCGTTCTTCCTTCATCTGTCCTTGACCACCGGCTGTCCCAATCCAGTCCACACACTGCGGTTCCAGGGCACCGAACGCGGGCGGTGAGACAGAGCCGCCCGGAGAGCCCGCGAGTGCACTCGCCCCTCGGCGAGCTTTAGTTTTTTACAATCATCATCATCATCATCATCATCATCATCATCATCATCATCATCATCATCATCATCATTATCCTGTTGATCATTGATTTTCTTGAGCTGTTTCAGTAACATGTCCATTCGTCCTAGCCCTGAGATTTTAGAAGCCTCTCTTTACTTGTCCTTTCCAATGGTGCTGCATTGGAGGCTCTTTCAGAGTCAGGGGAATGAGACCCAGCATTGTTACTGGTTTTGGCATATGAATACACGATGGGGAGTTTTTGAGGCTCTCCCATGGGGGCAGGAAACTCTTGGTAGCTTCCCACATTCTCCCAGAGGGAGAAATAAGCTATCAGATGTCTTACGAGAGCTTGGTTTTATAGTCTCTGGATGCTGGCTGTTGGGATTACATGGCACCGGGGGCAGTCCCTGGGTATATGACCGCCTACCTACTGGTAAACAGGGAATCTGGGTGGAAGAGGCCCAGTTCTGATCCTCTGAGCAGGCTTTGAGGTCTCAGGCCTGGGTCCCACATACCTGGGTTCTTCTGCCAGTTCCTTTATGCGTGAGGCTCGTCCAAACGTGTAGAGAGGGGTCTTGAGCATGGCTGTGGCTAGGCTCTGGAGGTCTTCGGCCGCAGAGATGGGGAGAAAAACTGAGACCCACCCCCTCCAAGGGGCTCCAGGGAAGACAGCCAGGCGTGGGGGCAAGAAACTTTCTGCTAATAATAAATATAAATAAATAACTATAAAGGAATACTAATATATTTATAAATTTATTATAAATATATAAAATTTATTATACATATATAAATAAATATATGGTTAAATGTATTTATTATAAATATATAATAAATAAATATTTATTGTAAATATATAAATGCATAATATGAATTTATTATAAGTATAAATATATGGGAATGCTATGCACTGTGAAATGGCAGTATATATATAATATGCATATTATATATAAATATATAAAATCTTAGTATATTAAAACAAAAGTGAAGATGAAAATAAAAATGAAAAATAATGTTTAGAAATTTTAGGTACAGCACTGAAATTATTTTAAAAAATATGTTAAAGTGAGGAAACGGTTAGTAGATCAACTGAGATCGTGTGTGTTCATAAAAGAAGAGGTGCAGCGGGGTTCTATCTCTCCCGCCGCCTGAGTTCCCCCACCCCAGGGAGGCTGATGAAGATGGGCAGGCGAAGGAAGGAAGGAGTGCCAGGCTGGTCGGTATCAATTGCAGTTTATTCCAATCTCCGTTCCAGTTCTGCTTCTCCCTCCCACCCCCTGATCTTACAGTCTTAAGTTTATATAGAAATCACATAGGGTGGTAACACAAAGGTGGGTCTAAACATTAACCAATCAAGAAAGAGAGGTAAGACCATTTCTCGAGGAGATTAACAAAACCTCATCTAAGGAGATTACTAAGAGATCCATTCAAGGGTGGGGTCCATCCAAGCGTGTGTCACTTTCTCCTTTCTTCAGCTAGTAATCCACTTACATAGTTGTAGTAAATCTACTTCTAATATTTCTAGCAATGTCATTCTGTATGAACACAGTAAGAGATATAATCTTAAAGTTTGGTTCTTCCTGAGGACATCTCACTATACATTCCAGACCACAGTCCTCAGGCCAGGTTAGTCTTCCTAGCCCCAGTAGGGTCCCAGTCTCGTCATTACCTTTGGATCATGACAGAATCATCCATGATCATGCCCTCAACTTATAGTTGAGTATTGTGGCACTTTGGCCTGGCCCATTTTGATGCCAGGGTAGCTCACAGCTTGCCCTGGGTCCATTCCATCACTCGTTGGTACCCTGCTTTTGGGGTGCTAGGGACTAAGGGCAACTGAATCGAGAAAGCAGATACCCAGGAGTAAATGTTATTGGAGTCAATCAACTCCCAAGTTACAAAGCATAATATTAACTGTCTTCCTGTGTCCATACAGAAAGGACATTGTTTTAAGGAAAACTATGCAAAAGACACTAACTTACAATACAAATTCAGAGTCCTTAGAAGGATTTGATCTTACAAGATAACAGAATCTGACTAGGGAAAAAGATGATTTACTGGTTGGGAAGGAGGGTGCAGGGAAGAGTTTACAAATAAACAAAGGAATGGGAGTGTCTCGGGAGCACTGTGATGGGTATAACCCAGTAAACCTAAGTTCCCTGCAGCAAGGCTGAAAGGACAAACCCTATGTTCTCCTACAAGATCTAATGGAAAGCCATATTAATAAACATAGGAACTGATTTTCCAAACTCACTAAAAACACTGATCAGATCTAATATATCTGTATCTTGTTAAAAAAAAATAAAGACCATAAGTGACAGATAAGGATGCTGGGGAGAAAATGAAAAGTTAAGATTCATAAAAAACAGAAAAAATACAATTTGGTAATCAAATAATATATCTACAAGAGCAGCAAAAATGACAAAATGTATCACTGGAGCAGTTGGAGTAATAGTAGAGCAATGGGAGGGGGTTGGGAGAAAGTGTGCTCTTACCTGGCATGCAGCCAAATCAGGTTGGATCATTAGCACCCCATATGGTTCCATATGAGTTTTGCCAGGAGTGATCCATGAGTTCAGTCTTGAGCAAGCTCTGAACTCTGATGGCTGCGTCTCCCCAAAAAATTAAGTAAAATTATATTTGAAGGAAGAAGACATATTGATTTTTCTAAAAAATAACGTTAAGACCTTTTAAATGACAGAAAAAGAAAACCTAGATACAATTCTTAAAAAGACAAAGAAAGGTGTAAGATTCAATAATGAATGTTAATAAGCAAAAATAGCAATAACAAATTTGTTACACCCTATGTTGTGTTGGTTTTGGGGACACACATGGCTGTTCTCGGCTCATTCTGGCAGTATTTGGGGGAAAGTACATGCTTCAGGGTATTGAACCAGGGTTGGCATCAAGCAAAGCAAGTGGCCTTACACCCTGTACTATTTCTCCCGTCCTAAATATATACAAGGTTTTATAATACAAAATAATATAGCACTGCACTGTACCACTGTCATCCCATTGTTCATCGATTTCCTCGAGCGGGCACCAGTAACATCTCCATTGTGAGACTTGTTTTTACTGTTTTTGGCATATCGAATACACCACAGGTAGCTTGCCAGGCTCTGCCATGGGGGTGGGATACTCTCGGTAGCTTGCTGGGCTCTCCAAGAGGGACAGAGAAATCGAACCCGGGTCAGCCAAGTGTAAGGTAAACGCCTTACCTGCTGTGCTACTGATCTTAAAATATCTGAGTCCAAAAATATTTTTGGCCAATGTTACTGTGTAAATTAGGGGAAGTTAAATCATTTCAAAACATTCTCAGATGCTTGCTTCAGTTTAGAAGAGTGTAAAGTAGTTACTTCTACTTTTATTTTTCCTTTTTCCTTTTTGTTTTTTGTTATTTATTTTTGTTTCTCTGTTTTCTTTTTTGTTTACTTTTGTTTAAAAGTAGTTACTTTTTGGTTTTTCTAAATGCACATAAAATTTGGTAGTCATTCTTAAATTTATATAACTTTATATAACTTCCGAATTCATTTTGTAAAATGGACAAAATGTACAAAATCCTCCATTAGGTAATCCCATTCTTTTCAGTTAAGAGAAAAGAGCTTTCCTGTTAAACACCATGTATTTAATAAAATTCCACTTTTAGAAAGAAGCTAAAATTCGAACAGGAGTGAATAAGAAAGAAGGTTCGCCATAGATGGCTTGGTCTTGCAGACTCTGCCATAAAGGCCTAAGATCTCTGACTTCCATCCTTAGTGCTTCCCTGAGTGCAATCACTGCAGCATTGCTGTCGAGATCCACTTAAGTACCACATTTGCAATCTCAAACACACCACAAATTGTGGGCTGGCACCACCATAAAGTGTGTGATCCCCAGACGTGGAAAAAAAGTAAGAAAATAAAACAAAAACAAGAGGAAGGGAAGGGGGAAAATGAGAAAAAAAAATTAAAAAAATCTAAAACTGAATCTGGCTGAATCAAGATGTAATATTTTAAAAAAGGAAGAAGAATCAACATAAAAACAAGCATTCATCTGAAGGAGTTGAATAAAATACTACATTAAAATTCAGTCACGTAGAAAAAAATGAGGACATATTAGCAAAAAAAAAAACAACAACACAATTGGTATTCAATACTATGACTAGTTGAATGTTTTTGCTTTAGATTGAAAATTGAGGCAGAAGCATAATATCCTAAGGTGTAAAAGTCTATCTTACTGTATCAGCCATAATTTACTTACCGGAACCCTATTCTGTTAGCCTCTATTTCCCACACATGTCATTTCTCTCTGGTGTTCATCTAGCGGAAAACAGATTCCCATGTTTTGTCAGAAAGGGGGTGTCAGAAAGGGGGTCACGATAGAGAACAAACAGAATTCTGAGTAGAACTAGAAATGTTTTCCAACATCGCTGCAAATAAAAATAAAGGCGTGCTGTATACCAGCTGGGATTGTGATTTTCCATTCGCCTTGAAAATCAAACTTCTCCGAAGGTCTTGCACTTCCTCTAACTAGGACATTGTGCATTGCCCATCTTTAACCAGACTTTCAGCTGTGTGCTCTCAGCCATGACTAACTGCATGAAATATTTATAGTTTTATAGTGGTGTTTTATGATGTATATGCCCCCACAGGCCTTGGTGAGTAGCATGGTTTATGAATTTATTGAATTTCAAAACAGATTTATATATTTCTTTTTGACTATGCCTTATTGAGCACTAACTTCTAAATTGATATGTAGAAGATGGTGCCCTGTCTGGAGGGTAACTTGTCAATCACTGCCCGCTAATGAGGGAAGTGAGAAATAGCGAAGCATTTCAAGCCAAATGAAAATTCATCTTTAGATAAGTACTTTTTCACAACTGAGAAGAGGAACTGAATGCTTGCTTATAAGTAGAGTGTGCTTATAAATAACACGCTTGGTTAATGCCACTTTGTAAATACAGATGGTGACTCAATTTATGGGCAACAAGTGGAAAAGGATACAAGTTGTGGAATGTTATGTAAAATTCAGGGTTAATAATACACTAAAAAGCTAAATCAATGTCAAAATTGATGAGTTTTCAAGTTCCCGTGTCAGTACTCTTGCTACTATCAATCTTTTTCTAATATGTGTGAACATATATGTGAATGTGCATATACATATGTATTGACATATATGTCTACATATATATGCATGCTACATATTATTTCAAGACATATTTATGCATTCTGTGTGAGAATATTAATTTCCATCACTGCATATAAAATAGAAGTTCCATTTCACTGTTTCTTTAGTTTATGACACACACTACAACCACCCCTGAAGTACTGATATTTAACCACTAGTTTTTAAGTCTCTTTTCCCCACGTGTGACAAATCAGAGATCTAAGTTCTGGGTCCATAACTTTCTATATCTTGCTTTTATCTATTCTACACTTTACTTTTCTATGAGCCACATATGCCAGAGATCATTTGATGTTGAAAATATCACTACAATAGACATGGGTGGTCATATACATTTTTTCATATTATTTGTATAGATCCCTAGGATTGGAATTGCTTAATCATGTAGTAGATCCATTTTTCATGTTTTTAAATTTCTCCTTACTGTTTTTTCAGAGCCTAAACCAACTCACAATTCCATTAACAGTACATAAGGTTCCAATTTCCATACCACCATGAACATGTGTTATTTTGGTTATTTTAATGTAGGCCATTCTCTAAATGTGAAGGGTTTCCTCATTGCCCTTTGATTAACATTTCCCTGATAAATGATAATCAGAATTTTATAATATGTGTATGGACTATCTATGTTTCTTCTTTAGTGAAATGTCTGTTCATATCTTCCTCCCTTTTTTGTGTACTGTAGTTTTTTTGTTGTTGAGTTCTAGGAGTCACTTAGAGATCTGGGTATTAGCTCTCTGTCAGATATATTATCCATAATACTTGATTCTATTCAATAAGATGTATTCTCATTCAGAATAAAACAGGAAACCTGATCTCTAGGTAAAACTACCACTATTATAAAAACTAACAATTACACTACAAAATTCTAATAATTAATAAGCCAATACATTAAAGAAGACCATGAAATAAATATACAATTATCTGCTGAATTTCTAACCACAAGCAATGAAATACAAGACAAAATTCTCATTAACAATACCTTATAAAAGCTGGCATATTTAAAAGTAATATAGAATAAGAAATACATATCTTAATTATGCTTTTTTTTTGCTTTCAATTTTGGGGATATAACCACTGTGCTCAAAGTTTACTCCTCCTCAGAGATGTCTGTGCTCAGAGATCACTCTTGACGATACTCAGATGACAATATACAGTGTTGGAAATTGAACTTTGGTCAGCAAGCACCTTACCTGCTGTGTTATCTGTATTGTCCAAATTAATATATACACATCTATCTCAAGGATATATATATAACACAAGGAATACAGTTATCTTTATTGTTATAGTAAATGATTATTATAGCTTATATTTTTCTCATAATAAAAGTTCTATTTATTACTTGAAATATGGAAGTTATACTTTTTCTATAGGTTGGATTATTGAAATTAAAAAACAGGGGTTTGCTTTTTTGTTTGAGTCTTTTTTATCAGACATTCAGTTATTATTGCCTCTAAGAAAAAACGTTTCAGAGAAAAGAAAATAGTTACATATATTTGTTTTGAGGTTTTGAAAGTATATCTGTAACAGATTCTTTTTTTTTTTTTTTTTTTTTTTTTTTTTTGCTTTTTGGGTCACACCCAGCGATGCTCAGGGGTTACTCCTGGCTCTGCACTCAGGAATTACTCCTGGCGGTGCTTGGGGGACCATATGGGATGCCGGGGATCGAACCCAGGTCGGTCGCATGCAAGGCAAACGCCCTACCCGCTGTGCTATCGCTCCGGCCCCTGTAACAGATTCTTCTATACTCAAAAATACAAACTGAATTCCCTGGAATGATAGTATGGCTAAAGGGTTTGAAACTCAATTATATATCTGGTAGGAATCTCAGAAACAAGATGTTTTAAGATATTTCTGATTTCTTTTTGACATATCCTTTTTTGAAGAGCCAATAACACTTTTAAATAGTTTTATATTTAAGTCCTAAAAAATTAAGCCAAGGAATGAAGTCACATAATACAATGAAGTAAGATCTTTATAACATTCACTTAAGCGAAATTCGTATATATATATATATATATATAGGTATGTATATACCTATATATATACATATATATTTCTGTGTATGTTGTGTTGTATACGTGTACCATAAGAAATAAAAGTGCAACTAGAATTCAATGGCAAATTTTATTTTATACTTAGAGTTTTATAAATATTTCCCTTTTTCTTTTTTTTTATTTTTAAATTTATTTATTTTTAATTAGAGAATCACTGTGAGGGTACAGTTACAGATTTATACACTTTTGTGCTTATACTTCCCTCATACAAAGTTCGGGAACCCATCCCTTCACCAGTGCCCATTCTCCACCACCCGTAAACCCAGTGTCCCTCCCACCCCCCCAATCCCATCTCCCCCCCACCCCACCCTGCCACTGTGGCAAGGCATTCCCTTCTGTTTTCTCTCTCTAATTAGCTGTTGTGGTTTGCAATAAAGGTGTTGAGTGGCCGCTGTGCTCAGTCTCTAGCCCTCATTCAGCCCGCAACTCCCTTCCCCCACATGGCCTTCGACTACAATGTAGTTGGTGATCGCTTCTCTGAGTTGACCTTTCCCCGGAACGTGAGGCCAGCCTCCAAGCCATGGAGTCAACCTCCTGGTACTTATTTCTACAGTTCTTGGGTGTTAGTCTCCCACTCTGTTATTCTATATACCATAGATGAGTGCAATCTTTCTATGTCTGTCTCTCTCTTTCTGACTCATTTCACTCAGCATGAAACTTTTCATGCCCATCCACTTAACTACAAAATTCTTGACCTCCTTTTTTCTAACAGCTGCATAGTATTCCATTGTATAGATGTACCAAAGTTTCCTCAACCAGTCATCCGTTCTGGGACATTCGGGTTTTTTCCAGATTCTGGCTATTGTAAACAGTGCTGCGATGAACATACATGTGCAGATGTTGTTTCGATTGTACTTTTTTGCCTCTCTGGGATATATTCCCAGCAGTGGTATTGCTGGGTCAAATGGGAATTCAATATCTAATTTTTTGAGAGCCGTCCAAATTGTTTTCCAGAAGGGCTGAACCAGTTGGCATTCCCACCAGCAGTGAAGAAGGGTCCCTTTCTCCCCACATCCTCTCCAACAGCGGTTGCTTTTGTTCTTTTGGATGTGTGCTAGTCTCTGTGGTGTGAGGTGGTATCTCATGGTTGTTTTGATCTGCATCTCTCTGATGATTAGTGATGCAGAGCACTTTTTCATGTGCCTTTTGGCCATTCGTATTTCTTCCTTGGTAAAATTTCTGTTCATTTCTTCGCCCCATTTTTTGATGGGGTTGGATGTTTTCTTCTTGTAGAGTTCAACCAGTGCTTTATATACCATTGATATCAACCCCTTATCTGATGGGTATTGTGTAAATATCCTTTCCCATTCTGTGGATAGTCTTTGTATTCTGGTCACTGTATCTCTTGCGGTGCAGAAGCTTTTTAGTTTAATGTAGTCCCATTTGTTGATCTCTGTTTTTACTAGATTGCTTAGTTCCGTGTCACCTTTGAAGATACCTTTAACTTCAATATCGTGGAGGGTTTCGCCGACCTTGTCTTCAATGTACCTTATGGTTTGTGGTCTAATGTTGAGGTCTTTAATCCATTTTGATCTGACTTTTGTGCATGGTGTCAGGTCAAGGTCTAAACCCATTTTTTTGCATGTGGTTGTCCAGTTGTGCCAGCACCATTTGTTAAAGAGGCTTTCCTTGCTCCACTTCACATCTCTTGCTCCCTTATCAAAGATTAGATGCTCATACATTTGGGGTTGTGTGTAGGGATATTCCACCCTGTTCCATTGGTCTACGGCTCTGCCTTTGTTCCAGTACCATGCTGTTTTAATTGTTACTGCTTTGTAGTAATGTTTGAGGTTGGGGATGGTGATGCCTCCCATCATCTTTTTCCCAAGAATTGTTTTAGCTATCCTTGGACGTTTGTTATTCCATATGAATTTTAGGATTGCTTGATCCATTTCTTTGAAGAGTGTCATGGGTATATTTATAGGGATCGCATTGAATCTGTATAATGCTTTAGGGAGTATTGCCATTTTGACAACATTGATTCTCCCTATCCACGAGCAGGGTATATGTTTCCATTTCCTCATGTCCTCTTTGATTTCATGGAGTAGCGTTATGTAGTTTTCTTTGTAAAGGTCTTTTACTTCCTTGGTTAAGCTGATTCCGAGTTACTTGATTTTCTGGGGCACGATTGTGAATGGGATTGCTTTTTTCATATCCCTTTCCTCTGCCTCATTGTTTGCATATATGAAGGCCATGGATTTTTGGGTATTGATTTTGTAGCCTGCAACTTTACTGTATAAGTCTATTGTTTCTAAGAGTTTCTTAGTAGAGGTTTTAGGCTTCTCTAGATATAGTATCATGTCGTCTGCAAATAGTGAGAGTTCGATTTCTTCCCTTCCTATCTGGATGCCCTTAATCTCTTTTTCTTGTCTAATAGCTATCGCAAGTACTTCCAGTACTATATTGAAGAGGAGTGGTGAGAGTGGGCATCCTTTTCTTGTGCCTGATCTCAGAGGAAAGGCCCTTAGTTTTTCCCCATTGAGGATAATGCTTGCCGTAGGCTTGTGATAGATGGCTTCGACTATCTTGAGGAAAGTTCCTCCAAACCCCATTTTGGCGAGGGTTTTCATCATGAAAGGATGTTGGATCTTGTAAAATGCTTTCTCTGCATCTATTGATATGATCATATGGTTTTTATCTTTGCTTTTGTTGATATGGTGGATTATGTTGATTGATTTCCTAATGTTAAACCATCCTTGCATCCCTGGGATGAATCCCACTTGGTCGTGATGTATCAACTTTTTGATGAGTTGTTGGATCCTATTTGCTAGTATTTTGTTGAGGATCTTCGCATCGGTGTTCATCAGGGAAATTGGTCTGTAATTTTCTTTCTTAGTGGTGTCTTTGTTTGCTTTTGGTATTAGGGAGATATGTGCTTCATAGAAACTGTTTGGGAGAGTTCCTGTTTTTTCAATTTCCTGGAAAAGTTTGAGGAAAACAGGCAATAGGTCTTCTTTAAATGTTTGGAAGAATTCGCCAGTGAAACCATCTGGGCCTGGGCTTTTGTTTTTGGGGAGGTTTTTGATTACAGTTTCAATTTCCTTAACATTGATGGGTCTATTCAGGTATTCCAGGTCTTCTTTCTTCAGTGTTGGGAGATTGTAGGAATCAAGGAATCCATCCATTTCTTTTAGGTTCTCCTTTTTTGTGGCATAAAGACCTTCAAAGTAGTCTCTAATGATCTTTTGAATCTCACTGGTTTCTGTTATGATGTCCCCCTTTTCATTTCTGATTCGATTTATTAGAGTTTTCTCTCTTTCTTTCTTTGTGAGACTTGCTAGCGGTTTATCAATCTTATTTATTTTCTCAAAGAACCAACTCTTTGTTTCATTGATTTTTCGGATTGTTTTTTTGGTTTCGATGTCATTAATTTCTGCTCTAATTTTTATTATTTCTTTCCTTCGGTCTGGTTTGGGGTCCTTTTTCTGGTCCTTTTCTAGGGTCTTGAGTCGTGAAGTCAAGCTATCTATGTGGGTCCTTTCTTCCTTCCTGAGGAATGCTTGGAGAGCTATAAATTTTCCCCTTAACACGGCTTTAGCTGCGTCCCATAGGTTTTGGTAGCTCGTGTCTTCATTCTCATTTGTTTCTAAGTATCTTTTGATTTCTTCCTTGATTTCCTTCTTGACCCACTCATTGTTCAACATGGAATTGTTTAATTTCCAGGTGTTTGATTTGATTTTCCGTATTTGTGGGTGGTTAGCTTCTATCTTCAGCGCATCGTGGTCTGAAAAGATGGTTGATACAATTTCTATTTTTCTGATTCTATTGAGGTATGTTCTGGGGCCCAGTACATGGTCTATTTTTGAAAATGTTCCATGTGCACTGGAAAAGAATGTGTATTCTTTCTTTTTGGGGTGTAAGGCCCTGTATAGGTCTATTAGGCCTCTCTCTTCAGTTTCTTCATTCAGAGTCAGTGTTTCCTTGTTGAGTTTTGTTCTTGTGGATCTATCTAGAGGCGATAAGGCCGTATTGAAGTCTCCGACTACAATTGTGCTGTTAGTGATGTCCTCTTTGAAGTCTGTTAGGAGTCGTTTTAAATATTTAGCCGGTCGTTTGTTAGGAGCATATACGTTTAAGAGTGTGATTTCTTCCTGTTGTACATATCCCTTGATAAACAGAAAATGACCTTCGCTGTCCCTTTTGATCTTTTTCATCCTGAAATCTATGTTGTCGGATACCAGGATGGCCACTCCAGCTTTTTTAAGGGGGTTGTTTGCTTGGAGGATTGTTTTCCATCCTTTGACTTTGAGTCTATGTTTACTCTGTTTGTTCAGGTGTGTTTCTTGCAGGCAACAGAATGTTGGGTTTAATTTCCGGATCCATTTAGCCACTCTGTGTCTCTTGATAGGTGCATTTAGGCCATTGACATTGAGAGAGATTATTGTGATGTGGTTTTGTGTCATCTTTCTGTGGGATTTGTTGTTCTTATGGGGCTCCTCCTTGTCTTACAGTAGCCCCTTTAGACCTTCTTTCAAGATTGGTTTTGAGTCTATGAAGTTCCTGAGCTGTTGTTTATCCGAGAAATAGTGTATGGTTCCTTCGAGTTTGAGTGGGAGTTTAGCTGGATAAAGTATTCTTGGTGAGGCATTCATTTCGTTGAGTTTTTTCACTATGTCCCACCATTGTCTTCGGGCTCGGAGGGTTTCTTCTGACAGATCGGCCGTAAATCTGAGGGGTGCTCCTTTGTATGTGATTTCCCTCTTTGACCTTGCTACTTGTAGAATTGTGTCTCTATCTACAGCATCCGCCATTCTGACTATGATATGCCTTGGAGTCTTTTTATTTGGGTCTCTTTTCACTGGCACTCTTCGGACTTCTTGTATCTGGACGCCTGCCTTCTCCAGCTCTAGGAATTTCTTAGTAATGATGTCTTTGACTATGTTTTTTTCATTGGGGTTACTTCCCTGTGGTTCTGGTACTCCAATGATTCTTATGTTGTTCCTCTTGAAGTCATCCCCCAGGGCTCTGATTCGCTCTATAGCCATTTTGAGGTCTTTGGCCATTATTTGTTGCTGTCTGTAAGCTTTCTGCAGCTCATCCTCAAGCTCGCTGATTCTGTCTTCGGCTGTAGTCATTCTGCTGTTGAGGGCATCTAGTGGGATTTTTATTTCATCTACCGATTGCTTTATTTGTGAGACTTCCGTTCGAAGGTTTGAAATTTCTGCTCTCATTTCTGTTCTCATTTCTTCCTGTATTTTCTTGGTAGACCGTTCCAGCGCTTCATTCATCTCCTCCCTTAATTTATTGGATGTCTGTTCCATATTTGCTTGGAGTAGGTCGACTCTCCTCCAGATTTCCTCTCTGAATTGTTTATCTGAGAGGTCGTAGATGTTGGGAGACTCTTTTGAGGTTTCTAGTATCTTTTCTTCTCCCTCTCTTCGTGGAGGGGATTTTCGCTGCTTCTTCATATTGCCACGGAAGTGTAGAGTTGGAACCTTGTAGTTATTTATTCCTCTTCCTTTTTGTGGGAAGAAGGGGCTCCGATTGTGCTAAACTTCCCTTATTCACTGATAGCTTTTATACTGTCAGCCTAAACTAATGGCTATTTTGCATAAATGTTTGAGATCGCAAAAGTGAGTTTTCAAAGGAATACACAGTACGGATTGAGCTGAGGTAGCAAAGAATAACTGCGGCCACGTTAGCGTTGGCCGCTCTGAGAGGAGGCCACGCCCACTTTAGACCACGCCCACTAAGACACAGGCCATGCCCCCAGTGTCTTCCTGTTGATGGGGGGGACGGGAGGGCGTGGCCGAGGTATGGTCCTCGTACCTGATGGACGTGCACAGTTACAAGCCGGTTCGGGAGACGGGGTGCGCAGGGCGAGCAGGGAGTGACTTCAGAAACTCGGGAGACGAAGACGGCAGCGGGAAGTGGGGGAAAGGGAGGGCGTGGCCGAGGGATGGTCCTCGTACCTGATGGACGTGCGCAGTTACAAGCCGGTTCGGGAGACGGGGTGCGCAGGGTGAGCAGGGAGTGACTTCAGAAACTCGGGAGACGCAGACGGCAGCGGGAAGTGGGGGAAAGGGAGGGCGTGGCCGAGGGATGGTCCTCGTACCTGATGGACGTGCGCAGTTACAAGCCGGTTCGGGAGACGGGGTGCGCAGGGCGAGCAGGGAGTGACTTCAGAAACTCGGGAGACGCAGACGGCAGCGGGAAGTGGGGGAAAGGGAGGGCGTGGCCGAGGGATGGTCCTCGTACCTGATGGACGTGCGCAGTTACAAGCCGGTTCGGGAGACGGGGTGCGCAGGGCGAGCAGGGAGTGACTTCAGAAACTCGGGAGATGCAGACGGCAGCGGGAAGTGGGGAAAAGGGAGGGCGTGGCCGAGGGATGGTCAATATTTCCCTTTTTCTATACAAATACCATAGATGATGTCAGCTAAAGAGTTATTTTATGCATACATTTTTTGTTTAATATGAATTTCTGCAATTTATTTATTTCATTAGTAGTGTTTTTTTAATCTGCTGGTCACCTAAGATGTATATAATATTTAAATGGCTCTAGGTATTCTTTATTACTTACAATTTTGTATGCATATATTTGGGCTTTGGGTTATGATAGAGCTCAGATTTCTTTTCTAAGAAATCATATTTCTTATATTATATGACTTCCATTACATCTTCCTTACTCTCAAATCCTCTCTTAATAGTTCAATTGACATCTGAGTCATACCTAATAGTTGCTCACTAGCAAGTAATAATTTCATAGATTTTGCAAGTTTTTAATGCTTTTATAATATATTGCTAGTATACTATATTGTGAAATTTAAGGTATAAAATGCTATAATCTCATATATACATATTTTTAAAATAATTAACACAATATGATTATTGTTAACATATTCATAAACTGAGAACCTGTTTTGTTGGTATTTTTGTTTTTAACCACACAGGGCAGTATTCAGTGTTTACTCCTGGTTCAGTGCCCAGTGGTCATTCCTGAGATGCAAAGCAAATGCCTTACCAACGGTACTATCTCTCTGACTCCGTGTGCTGAGAACTTTTAAGAAACATATGTTTTGCTATTTTCAATTGTATAATGCAGTATTTTAAACTATAGGCACTCTGCTATACACTGTATTCCTAGAACTTACTTATATTCAAAGTTTTACTCTTAATATCCTTCACCTAATTTACCCACCCACCTATTCCCTACCTACTGCCTAACACTAAAAAACTGTTAATAACAAACTTATTTGCAGAATTTTTTAATGATATTGTGTATTCATAGTACATTTATTCATCTATAAATGGGCACATAAGTCATTTCTATATTTTAATATTATAAAAGAATTTTGTGATGCACATGAAAATTTAGGTTTCTCTTTGTGACACCAATTTCACATTTCTTGAATTTATATACAGAAGCAGCTTGTTCAAATACATGATAGTTTTAATTTTAGTATTTTGAAGAAATTATTTATCTTATTGGCATATACAAACAGTATGTAACATACAAGTATATATACAAAGTATATATAAACTTTACCAATTTCTACAGCCTTGTATAAGTGTTTCTACAGCCTTGTATACGTGTTTCCTTTTATGAAAATTCTGCAGATCATATTTCCAACATGGCACAACTGGGTTCTCAACTCAAGGAATCACATACTGAATTCATAAAATCAGCCACTTTGAATCCCTTTTGGAGGTTCTGGACTAAGAGCGGTCGGTTTCCAACCCATACTTCTTATTAGTAAACTTTAGATTTCTGCAGTTGGAAGACAAAGCAGTCTTTCCCATTTCCTTGTATGCCAACAGTTTATTCTTTACATTTCAACACAGTACCTGTATTCTTTCCCATATCACCCTCTTCAATTCATGTGAGCAATGTAAGATTAATCATCTTAGTACTTTGAATCTATTCCTCCAGAAATATTTGGGTCTCCTTTTAGGGACTAACTGACAAGAAAATTCATGCCCAATGTAAGTTGTCTTTCATAAGCTTATGTGGACATTTCATATATATATCCCATATATATTTTATATATATATTCATATATCCCCAAACAATTATATAATAACACACCAACTCCCACCTTATCGAATCATTTTAAAATAGTTATAGGGGCCATATTAGTATCATTAAATGGCAGACCTGGAACTATTTTGGATTCTGCCTATAATTCTAAAATCAGTTATGCACTGTAGCACTGTCCTCCTTTGTTCATCGATTTGCTCAAGTGGGTACCAGTAATGTCCTCATTGTGAGAGCTGTTGTTACTGTTTTTGGCATATCCAATACACCCCGAGTACCTTGCTGGTGGGATACTCTCCGTTACTTGCTGAGCTCTCCGAGAGGGATGGAAGAATCAAATCTGGGTTGGCTGTATACAAGACAAATGCCCTACCACAGTTAAATTTGATTTAAACATAAAGTTCCTATAGCCTTGCTTTTCCTCATGGTTACATAGATTTTTTTGATTTTTTGCACTTTCATATAGATATTGGGATCAGTTTGTTTGTTCTTCATGGAAATATAAACAAATTATTGTCCAAGAAAGCATATAGCTGTACAGCAGACATATGGTAATGCATTGATGTTCATGTTCACTCATTATCAAAAAAAATGTAAATCAAAACAACAATGATATATCATCTCACACCACAAAGACTGGCACACATACAAATGAACAAGGACAACCAGTGCTGTGCAGAAGTTGGGAGAAAGGGACTTTCATTCATTGCTGATGGGAATGCCAATTGATCCAGCCATTTGGGAAAACATTATGAACATTCCACAAAAATCTAGAAATTGACCCTGCAATACTATTTCTGGAAATATACTCCAAGACCGCAAAAACACACACACACACACAATCCATATGACCCTGAAATACCATTTCTGTGAATATAATCCAAGACCACAAAAACACAGGAAGAATTGTCATCTGGACATCTATGTTCATTGCCACTGCAGCACTGTTCACAAAAGCCAGAATATGGAAACAACCCGAGTGCTCAATAGCAGACGACTGGTTAAAGAAATTATGGTACATCTACACAGTGGAAAAAAAATACAGCTGCTAGAAATATGAAATCATGAATTTCTCTTATAAATATATGGTCATGGAGAGTATCATGATGAGTGAAGTGAATGAGAAGGAATGGGACAGACGTGGAATTATTGCACTCATTTGGGGGCTATAAAAATAACATAACCCATGCTATGTTATTGAATGCTGTTCTTCTAATAGCCAAGGAGAGTAGAAACAAGCATCAGGAGTACTGGTTCATGGTTGGAAGCCTGCCTCCAACTGCTGTGGAAGAGGGCAGTTGGGATAGAGAAGGGACTACTTTGACAATAATCAATAATGGTTGGAAGAGATCGCTTAGGATGGGAGATGCGGACTGAAAGTGGATGAAGAACCAAACATGATGGTCTCTCAGTCTCTGTACTGCACGCCATAATGCCCATAAAGAGAGAGAAAGTGAGGGAGAGAAAGTGACAGACATGGAGAGAAGGGAAGAATATTATATACTTTAATGATTTTAAATACCAGGATGCTTCTCGACATGAATCAAGACATCAGAAGAATGCAGTATATTGATTCAATGGAAATGGTTCCTCAATCAGACTGTCTGGACTTGATTCTTGACACTGCCCCTCAGTAGTCAAGTAATACTGAGCCAGTTGCTTAACAGTGTGTACATCTGTTCAGTCATCTATTGTAGGCTAACATGGGTTTGTCCTTTCTGCCTTGCCACAAGGAGCTTAGGTTTATTGCGTTACTCCCACCACAGTGCTCCCATTACTCGGTGTTTATTTGTAACCTCTTTCTTTGTGATCTGCTTCACCAACAGGTCAATCACCTTTATCTCCTAATCAGACCCTGTTAACTTATAAATATTGCTTTTCTCTTCTACTTATGTCCTTTGCATAGTTAATTTAGAGCAATCTCCTTTTTGTATAGACACAGGAAGACATTTAATGCTATGCTTTTGTAACTTGGGCATTAATTGACTCCAAATGATATCCACTCCTGTTCTCTAAATTTAAGCCTCAGTTTCCCTTACTTCCTAGTACCCCAAAAGCAGGGCCCCAACGAGAGATTGGATGGGCCCAGGACAAACTATGAGCTACCCTGGCATCTAAATGGGCCAGGCCAAAGCGCCATAATACTTAACAATAAGTTAAGAGCGTGGTCATGAACAAATTCTGTCATGATCCAAAAAGTAACAACTAGATTAGGACCCTGCTAGGGTTAGGAAAGATTAATCTGGCCTAAGCATTATAGTCTGAGAACTATATTGAGATGCTCCCAGGAGAGCCATCCTATAAGCTTAATGTATCTCTTCTTGTGTCCATACAATATAATATTAAGAAATAGAATTAAGATATTAATCAAGATGTTAGTTAAGTTATTGGACTAGAGAAAGGAAAATAAAACTCTAAGTGGCATTTTGCCCTTGAGCCTGATTGGTAATCAGAAAGAGCTTTGATATGTTGATTGTGCTACTGAACCTAGGTGTGTGGTTGCTACCCCAAATGCTGGGAGTTGAAGAGAAACTAGAGAGAGACCAAGGCAGCGAGTGGGAGCGTAAAGAGATGAGCAAGGGAGATAGGAGGAGACTGGAATGAGTTAGCTACATTGGAACAGGCATGTAGGGAGAATGGAATAAATGGCAACTGGCTTAAGTCGAGAGAACAGTTAGCCAGGAGTGAATAACATTTGGAGTAATTAACATCCAAGTTAAAAAGCATAGCACTGGACTGTTTTCCTGCGTCTATACAAAAAAAAAGGACATTGCTTTAGTTTAACTATACAAACAGATGATTGACTGGTGGAGGAAGCAGAGTACAAAGAACAAAGTTACAAATAAAGACAGAGGAATGGGAGCACTGTGTTGGGAGTAACCCAATAAACCTAAGCTCCATGTGGCAATGCAGGAAGGACAAACCAATGTTATCCTACAATCTATAACTGAAGAATATATTATTATGTGTACATGACAAGATTCTCATGAGGAATAAACCAATTAATACACTTTGAAACAATTCTTCATACATAATATCTACCTATCAATTTATTCTTCCATCTGAACTGAATGCAATTGACTAATTGACAACAATATGACAGATCTTAGAAAGAATGCATTTTGAAATTCCTCTACACTTTCATAAGATGAATCTGCTCTTTCTCTTTCTCCTGGACTTTCTTTGGAACAAGATATACAACACCTCAGAAATATGAGACTCTCTTTATCCTCAGATATCCAATTGTCAGTCTTGAAGACTTCCTTTTAAATAAAACTTTGTATCATCAATTCTTATCAATAGAATATCATTTCCCTTATATTTATCATACTAGGATAAATATAGCCTGGTATATTAGAAACATTGAAACATTCTTTAACTTCCTATTGGGTATTTCAAGAGAGTGAGAAAATTCAAATTTTCTAATCTTGAGGTCTTTATGCAAAACATATTGTTATTAAAATCTTTAATTTTATGAAATTTGAGAAAAATATTCTTTTGGCTTCTGTCTTTCAAGTAAAATTTTTAATTTATATTTCGTTATATATTTTAATTACAGAAAATGTAAATGAACTTGTTTTCTCTGAAAATAGAAGAAAATGAGAAAATATTTTTAATAATTTTGTATACATAAATCAACATGCAGGTGTGAGACTCAATAACTCAGATCAAAAATATAAAAAGGACTCAGAAACATTTAAACTTTAATAATATATATTTTTAATTATTCTGTGATTGAGTCATAATGAACCACATTATTTAGTAGGTAAACACAGTCAGTATTTTGGTCCCACATAAAAAAGTAAGTTATTGGAAAATTGGTATATGTTCCAGCTAATTGCAGAGAATTAAATTAAAATGCATTACATAAGTGATATTAACACACTATTTGATTGAATCAATTAAGAAAATGATAATGTTAATTAAAGTTATGCACTACTGAGTTCATCAGCCAATGCCCAGATTGACAGAGAAAATTTAAAAGATAATTCTTTTCTCCTTAGAAATTAAATGGTTTTGAAAAGGATAAGGAAATCTACAAGACAAGTACCTAAATCATTTGCATAACTACTACATCAGATAATAAGGAATAGGTTCATGGGGGAAAAAAAATCAAGTTGGAATTCAAGCCCTAAATATTCCCCTAATTTTTTCTTTGCTTCATCAGTGTCAATAACCCACTGTCACTATTTCAAGTTCTCTTCTCCCACCTATATTTGCAACCACAGATAGATGTTCATTTGCAATATCTTAGGGTTTATTTTAATCTGGGACTATCTAGTTTCTTGATTTATTTTATTCCACATATGAGAAGATTACTACTACATTTGTCTTTTTCCTTGTGACTCACCTCACTTTGCATGCCACCTGTAAATCCCTTGCAAACTGAAGAAAACCACATGATTTAATCTTTTCTCAAATCTTAGTAGCATACCATTCAACAATTTTACTATACACTCATTTGTTCTTTCTTGGGCACTTAGGTTGTTTGCAGATCTCAACTCTGGTGAGTAATATTGTAATGAGCATAGGGGTTTATACATCCTGGAGAATTAGTGTTTTAGTGTGTTTTTGTGTTTTTGTTGTTTTTGTTGTTGTTTCTCATTTAGTTTTGTTTTGGGAACCACATTCAGTGATGCTCAGGGGTTAGTCCTGATTCGGCACTCAGGAATCACTCCTGGTTGTGCTTGGGGGACCATATGAGATGATGGAGAACAAATCTGGGTCAAACACCTTACCCGATGTACTCTCACTCAGGAAACTGTTCCCTGTACTATCACTCAGAAACCTGTTTTACTGTTCTTAAAGAAGATATCAAAGATAGGAATTGCTAGATAATTTGGAAATTCTATTTCCCTTTATGATAAGTTGCCACACTTTTTTATAATGGCTTATCAGGTAACATTCCTCATGCTCTACCTATTGAGTTAGCCCCATGCACATCAGGTAACATTCCTATCAGCAGGGAATGTGTGTGTTGCTTTTTTCTCCTCATCTTAATCAATACTTGTTTCTTTCATTCTTTTTGATATAGGTCATTATCAATAATGTATGATGATCTCTCATTTTTATTTTATTTTAATTTCCCTGGGAATTTATAATGACAGGCATTTTTTTCATGAGGATGTTGGCTATCTTTTTAACTTTTTAAAGCTTCTCTGTTCAACTCTTCTATGTATATTTGTATGGCCTATATGCGTTTTTATTTCCTTTTTAGCTATATGCATGATGCATGCACTTTTGTATAAAATTTGTTAAATGGATAAATCTCTTTTATGGCCCTTTATCCCAATTAACTCATCTCCATTCTTAGATCTATGCTAATTTGTAACAGTAGAAAATTTCCATTCTTTATATCTGACCTCATATTTGGTATTTGTGGCAATTTACAAACTTACTTAAAAGACTGCACAAATGAAAGTGAACAAAACATAAAGTCAGCTTTGTTTTATAATGTAGCACTTTATCTTCATATATCCATATATGTACATGTACATATGTGTGTGTAGATGTGCATCTATGTGTATGAAGTTATTTGTAATCACTAGGCTTGGAAAATCAATTTCTCTTTTACTTGACCCAGTATTTGGGTCAATAGGTGATGATCTGGGCTCTGTGGTCACGATAGTGCTTATTATTGTTATTTATTGGACTGGAACAATAGCACAGTGGGTAGGGGGTTTGCCTTGTATGTGGCCAACCCAGGTTTGATCCCTCCATCCCTCATAGAGAGCCCGGCAAGCTACCAAAGGTATCCCTCCCACATAACAGAGCCTGGCAAGCTACCCATAGCATATTTGATATGCCCAAAACAGTAACAGCAAATCTCACAATGGAGACGTTACTGGTGCCCACTCAAGCAAATCGATGAACAATTGGGAAGACAGTGCTACAGTGTTTATCAATTATTCACTCTTGGTGGTGCTCAGGGTACCATATATGCTTCTGAGGATAAAACTTGTAATCAGCCACATGCAAAGGAGATACCTTAAACCTGTATAATCTCTCCAGCCACAAAGACTCAATTTTTTGAAAAATAACTTTAATATCTATATCAATTATATTGAAAAGTAAACTGTCTTCAGTCAATTAACTTAGAAGGAAATTATCAGAAAAACCTGTTATTTTTTACAAATAGTACTTATCTGATGCTAGTAGATTTGTTTTTAGATCTTTTACATTAAATTTTGTATTTGGATTGATGTTCTTTGAGACAGAGCCCTGATAACTGACCATATTAGTCAAAAATACACTTTAACATATTTTTCTCATTTTAATTATAATTTCACTATTTCAAATATTATTCTCTAAATATTATATTATGCTGTCTATCCTCCAAATGAATTTAAGAAAAGATGTATACTTAAAATTTGTCTTTTGTATTTTAATTATTTATAATTTAGGAAACATAAAAAACCTCAAAATTTCTATTTCATTAAAGGAATTCTTCCCTTTTATCTTATATCCCCATTTCCTATGTCAGTGCTTAATTTATTATTACAGTTTTTTCTTGTAATGGGTATAGAGTATTTCATAAAACTATTATTCTCTAGAATATACTCTAGGTCAGTTTGTTCAGAAAGTGTTAGAAGGACATAAATCATCCTTACCATATTACATATGATAAAATTTTAGTGCATAGTACATCATATTAATATGAGAATATGTGAATAAATATTTGTAAATTAAAATAATTTTATTCAATCAAATATATAAAATAATATAATTATGCAATGTTACAAAATTATGAACAGAAATGAAACAATGCAGGGATTAGAAACCTAGTGTAGAATAGAGAAATGGTAGTCTAAACATTTTCACAAACATCTTGGCCAGAAAGAAATTGGACATCTAAATATACATACTTACATATATTTGTAGTCACTATCTCTTATAGCTTTTAAGAAATTATACTGAGAATCTTGATGATCATTATTGATATCCCAGAGTGTTGTTTTACTTAAATATTGACTAACCATTTTATGTATTTGTAAGTTACAAAATCCATAAAGATGTAATAACATTTATTTAAATGATCTAACTTGATGATGGCCACCAAAATATCACAGTTAGATCTATAGATAAAACCAGGCAACATATTTCTTTTCAGTTTACTGCTTATTCTGACCTATTTGTATCCATGTAGAGAACTTCAAATTACCCAGGTGTCCCTGAGTGTCCTGATTAAAAGAAATTACATTGAAAACCTGTGGAGCAGTTCTCTCCCACTAAAGATTAATAATAAAATTCTGTACATTTCCCCTAGTAATTCTGTAAGAATCATGGAATAATTTTACTATTCTCAAGAGGTCATTTCAAAATTATTCAATCAATTTAAAACTTATTCTGTAACCCTTTAATATACATGGACTGCTCCTGCAATTGCCTACTTCAGAAACAAGTTCACAATTCATGTTCATGTCACGGTCATGTCACAAATACACATACCCTGGTTCACGCAGAGATAAACATTCAGACACACAGTTTTAAAAATTTATTTCAAGAAAACTAGAAGATGCCTTGCTTCTAAAAATTATACAAGGGAGCCTTCTGTGTTAATTTATGACATTATGTCATTATCATACCAAATAACATAATCTAAGAAGATAATCAATGAATATCACTCAAGAGTATAAATGCAAGAATCATATTAAAATATTAGTAATTAGCCCTGCGCTGCTCGGACCTGAGAAACTGTCCCCCAAATTGGCTTGAGCTTCTCTGCATCCCCTCCCACTTTGCCGCCTCCACGGTCAATCAAGACGAAGCGCCGCACCATCTCATGCGCCTTGAACAGGTGAGGACTGACCAGGAAACGCTTCCCTGCGCTGTGCGTACCTGTGAGAAACTGCGACGCCGCCAGGAAGATTCTGGGGGCGTGGCCTGTATCTCAGTGGGCGTGGTCTCAAAGTGGGTGTGGCCTTCTATCGGAGCGGCCAACGCTAACGCGGCCACAGATATTATCTCCACAGATATTATCTCCGACCTTGGCACAATAGGTATTGTCTATTTCTTTTCTTTGAAAATCACTTTAATCATCTCAACCACCTATGCAAAATACCCATTAGCTTAGTCTAACTTTATACAACCTATCAGTGAATAAGGGAAGCTTAGCAAAAACAGAAACCCTCCTTCCCACAAGAAGAGGGAACAGGAATAAAGAACCACAAAGCTCAGACTCTACACTTCCATATCAAGATGAAGAAGCAGCGAAAATCCCTTCCACCAAGAGAGGAAATGAAAAGATTCCAGAAACATCATCAGGGGCTACTCACATCTACGACATTTCAGATAAACAATTCAGAGAGGAAATCTGGAGGAGAGTCGACCTATTACAGGCAACCATGGAACAGACATTCAATAAGTTACGGGAGGAGATGAATGAAGCACTGCAACGGTCTACCAAGAAAATGCAGGAAGAAATGAGAGCAGAAATTTCAAACCTATGAATGGAAGTCACACAAATAAAGGAATCGGTAGACAAACTAAAAATCTCAGTAGATGGCCTCAAAAGTAGAATGACTACAGCCATTCGACTACAGCCGAAGACAGAATCAGCGACCTAGAAGATGAGCTACAGAAAGCTTATAGACAACAACAAATCATGGCCAAAGACCTCAAAATGGCTATAGAACGAATCAGAGCCCTGGGGGATGACTTCAAGAGGAACAACATAAGAATCATTGGAGTACCAGAACCACAGGGAAGTAACCCCAATGAAAAAAACACAGTCAAAGACATCATTGCTAAGAAATTCCCAGAGCTGGAGAAGGCAGGCATCCAGATACAAGGAGTCCGAACAGTACCAGCAAAAAGAGACCCAAATAAAAAGACTCCAAGGCATATCATAGTCAGAATAATGGATGCTATGGATAGAGACACAATTCTGCAAGCAGCAAGGTCAAAGAAGGAAATCACATACAAAAGAGCACCCCTCAGATTTACAGCAGACCTGTCAGAGGAAACCCTCCGAGCCCGAAGACAATGGTGGGACATAGTGAAAAAACTCAATGAAATGAATGCCTCACCAAGAATACTTTATCCAGCTAAACTCTCACTCAAACTCTAAGGAAACATACACTACTTCTCAGACAAACAACAGCTCAGGAACTTCATAGACTCAAAACCAAACTTGAAAGAAGGTCTAAAGGGGCTACTGTGAGACAAGCAGGAGCCCCATAAAAACAACAAATACCACAGAAAGATGACACAAAACCCCATCACAATAATCTCTCTCAATGTCAACGGCCAAAATGCACCTATCAAGAGACACAGAGTGGCAAAATGGATCCGGAAATTAAACCCAACATTCTGCTGCCTGCAAGAAACTCACCTGAACAAACAGAGTAAATATAGACTCAAAGTCAAAGGATGGAAAACAATCCTGCAAGCAAACAACCCCCTTAAAAAAGCTGCAGTGGCCATCCTAATAACCGACAACATCGATTTCAGGTTGAAAAAGATTAAAAGGGATAGCGAAGATCATTTTCTGTTTATCAAGGGATATGTATAACAGGAAGAAATCACACTCTTAAACATATATGCACCTAATGAGCGACCAGCTAAATATTTAAAACAACTCCTAACAGACTTCGAAGAGGACATCACTAACAGCACAATAGTAGTCGGAGACTTCAATACGGCCTTATCACCTCTAGATAGATCGACAAGAACAAAACTCAACAAAGAAACACTGACTCTGAAAGAAGAAATTGAAGAGAGAGGCCTAATAGACCTATACAGGGCCTTACACCCCAAAAAGAGAGAATACACATTCTTTTCCAGTGCAAACGGGACATTTTCTAAAATAGACCATGTACTGGGCCCCAGAACATACCTCAATAGAATCGGAAAAATAGAAATTGTATCAACCATCTTCTCAGACCACGATGCGCTGAAGATAGAAGCTAACCACTCACCGACACGGAGAATCAAATTAAACACTTGGAAATTAAACAATTCAATGTTGAACAATGAGTGGTTCAGGAAGGAAATCAAGAAAGAAATCAAAAGATACTTAGAAACAAATGAAAATGAAGACACGAGCTGCCAAAACCTATGGGACGCAGCTAAAGCCGTGTTAAGGGGAAAATTTATAGCTCTCCAAGCATTCCTCAGGAAGGAAGAAAGGGCCCACATAGACAGCTTGACTTCACGACTCAAGACCTTAGAAAAGGACCAGAAAAAGGAACCCAAACCAGATCGAAGGAAAGAATAAAAATTAGAGCAGAAATTAATGACATGGAAACCAAAAAGACAATCCAAAAGATCAATGAAACAAAGAGCTGGTTCTTCGAGAAAATATATAAGATTGATAAACCACTAGCAAGACTCACAAAGAAAGAAAGAGAGAGAACCCTAATAAAACGAATCAGAAATGAAAAGGGGGATATCATAACAGAAACCAGTGAGATTCAAAAGATCATTAGAGACTACTTCGAAAGTCTATATGCCACAAAACAGGAGAACCTAAAAGAAATGGATGGATTCCTCGGTTCTTACAATCTCCCAAGACTGAACAAAGAAGACTTGGAATACCTGAATAGACCCATCAATGTTAAGGAAATTGAAACTGTAATCAAAAACTTCCCCAAAAACAAAAGCCCAGGCCCAGATGGTTTTATTGGCGAATTCTTCCAAACATTTAAAGAAGACCTGTTGCCTGTTTTCCTCAAACTTTTCCAGGAAATTGAAAAAACAGGAACTCTCCCACACAGTTTCTAAGAAGCACACATCTCCCTAGTACCAAAAGCAAACAAAGACACCACTAAGAAAGAAAATTACAGACCAATATCCCTGATGAATACCGATGCGAAGATCCTCAACAAAATACTAACAAATAGGGTCCAACAACTCATAAAAAAGATCATACATCACGACCAAGTGGGATTCATCCTGGGGATGCAAGGATGGTTTAACATTCGGAAATCAATCAACATAATCCGCCATACAACAAAAGTAAAGATAGAAACAATATGATCATATCAGTAGATGCAGAGAAAGCATTTGACAAGATCCAACATCCTTTCATGATGAAAACCCTCGCCAAAATGGGGTTTGGAGGAACTTTCCTCAAGATAGTCGAAGCCATCTATCACAAGCCTACGGCAAGCATTATCCTCAATGGGGAAAAAATAAGGGCCTTTCCTCTGAGATCAGGCACAAGACAAGGATACCCACTCTCACCACTCCTCTTCAATATAGTACTGGAAGTACTTGCGATAGCTATTAGACAAGAGAAAGAGATTAAGAGCATCCAGATAGGAAAGGAAGAAATCAAACTCTCACTATTTGCAGACGATATGATACTATATCTAGAGAAGCCTAAAGCCTCTACTAAGAAACTCTTAGAAACAATAGATTTATACAGTAATGTTGCAGGCTATAAAATCAATACCCAAAAATCCATGGCCTTCATATATGCAAACAATGAGGCAGAGGAAAGGGACATGAAAAAAGCAATCCCATTCACAATCGTGACCCAGAAAATCAAGTACCTCGGAATCAAGGAAGTAAAAGACCTTTACAAAGAAAACTACAAAACGCTACTCCATGAAATCAAAGAGGACATAAGGAAATGGAAACATATACCCTGCTCGTGGATAGGGAGAACCAATGTTTTCAAAATGGCAATACTCCACAAAGCATTATACAGATTAAACGCGATCCCTATAGGGATACCCATGACATTCTTCAAAGCAATGGATCAAGCAATCCTAAAATTCATATAGAACAACAAACGCCCAAGGATAGCTAAAACAATTCTTGGGAAAAAGTCCATGGGAGGCATCACCCTCCCCAACCTCAAACTTTACTACAAAGCAGTAACGATTAAAACAGCATGGTACTGGAACAAAGGCAGAGCCATAGACCAATGGAACAGGGTGGAATATCCCTATACACAACCCCAAATGTATGATCATCTAATCTTTGATAAGGGAGCAAGAGATGTGAAGTGGAGCAAGGAAAGTCTCTTCAACAAATGGTCCTGGCACAACTGGACAACCACATGCAAAAAAATGGGCTTAGACTTTGACCTGACACCATGCACAAAAGTCAGATCAAAATGGATTAAAGACCTCAACATTTGACCACAAACCATAAGGTACATTGAAGACAAGGTCGGCAAAACCCTCTACGATATTGAAGATAAAGGTATCTTCAAAGGTGACACAGAACTAAGGAATCTAGTAAAAACAGAGATCAACAAATGGGACTACATTAAACTTAAAAGCTTCTGCACCGCAAAAGATACAGTGACCAGAATACAAAGACTATCCACAGAATGGGAAAGGATATTTACACAATACCCATCAGATAAGGGGTTGATATCAATGGTATATAAAGCACTGGTTGAACTCTACAAGAAGAAAACATCCAACCCCATCAAAAAATGGGGCGAAGAAATGAACAGAAACTTTACCAAGGAAGAAATACGAATGGCCAAAAGGCACATGAAAAAGTGCTCTACATCACTAATCATCATAGAGATGCAGATCAAAACAACCACGAGATACCACCTCACACCACAGAGACTAGCACATAGCCAAAAGAACAAAAGCAACCGCGATTGGAGAGGATGTGGGGAGAAAGGGACCCTTCTACACTGCTGGTGGGAATGCCGACTGGTTCAGCCCTTCTGGAAAACAATATGGACGATTCTCAAAAAAGTAGAGGTTGAGCTCCCATTTGACCCAGCTGGGACAAATTTATATTCCACTGCTGGGAATATATCCCAGAGATGCAAAAAAGTATAATTGAAACGACATCTGCACATGTATGTTCATTGCAGCACTGTTTACAATAGCCAGAATCTGGAAAAAACCCGAATGCCCTAGAACGGATGACTGGTTGAGGAAACTTTGGTACATCTATACAATGGAATATACTATGCAGCTTTTAGAAAAAACGAGGTCATGAATTTTGTATTTAAGTGGATCGGCATGAAAAGTTTCATGCTGAGTGAAATGAGTCAGAAAGAGAGAGACAGACATAGAAAGATTGCACTCATCTATGGCATATATAATAACAGAGTGGGAGACTAACACCCAAGAATTGTAGAAATAATTACCAGGAGGTTGACTCCATGGCTTGGAGGCTGGCCTCACATTCTGGGGAAAGGGCAACTCAGAGAAGGGATCACCAACTATAATGTAGTCGAAGGCCATGCGGGGGAAGTGAGTTGCGGGCTGAATGAGGGCTAGAGACTGAGCACAGTGGCCACTCAACACCTTTATTGCAAACCACAACAGCTAATTAGAGAGAGAGAACAGAAGGGAATGCCCTGCCACAGTGGCAGGGTGGGGTGGGGGGAGATGGGATTGGGGAGGGTGGGAGGGATGCTGGGTTTACTGGTGGTGGAGAATGGGCACTGGTGAAGGGATGGGTTCCCGAACTTTGTATGAGGGAAGCATAAGCACAAAAGTGTATAAATCTGTAACTGTACCCTCACGGTGATTCACTAATTAAAAATAAATAAATTTAAATACATAAATAAATAAAATAAAGAATAAAAATAAAATAAAAAAATATTAGTAATTATAAATAAGAGATATATAAAGCAATTTTTATCAATACCAAGTATATTATAGACAAGCCAAATGTAAAAGGGTTAAAGATATATGAAGACACTTTAACAACAATAATATGTTAATGGAAAATAAACACAGAAAACAATATCAGCTTGTTTTAAAATTAGAAAAATAAGATTAAAATTATGAACTGCAAAATACAGCTATCAGAGTAAAATAAAATACTGTGGCAACACAAGATACTGGTAAAACTGTTAGCATTCCTCATAAATTATTTCTAGAAAAGTATATAGCTAGTTTAGAGAATAGCTTTCTAGTTTAATATAAACAAAACATATGACTAATATGTGACCAATGATTATCTTTTGCCATATATTTCAGAAACAAAATGATGCACTTTTTCACAAATATGGTGATGAATATTTATGACAGTTTTATTTGCATTTATGAAATCTGAAAGCAACTCTGATGACCAACAACTGTCAAATGATTAAACAAACTCTTCAGTAATCATATCATGGCATTATAAACAACGATTATGAATCAATTCAAACTAATCTTGAGAGAATTGTGTTAAGTGAAAAAAAGTCAACGTCCTAATTTTTGCATGCTGGTATCATATCATGTACATCTTCAAAATGACAAATTAAAGAAAAGTACAGGGCTATGGGAGTTGGAAATGATTGAAGCAAAGGAAAACATATAAAGCTTTAAGAGGACACTAGGAAGAAACTGTGTAGTATGAAATGTCTTTTATTTTGACAATATTAGTGTACTTGGCTCATTATGATACTCTGTACACAGATTTACATATTTTCACTGGGAGATCTGATTAAAAAGTAAGTGACTCTGTTGTTTCAACTCCATATTAACCTATAATTATCTTAAAGTAGTGCTTAGTTTTTGAACTATTATAAAAATGGGAAATTTGATAATTATAATATTCATAGAAAATACACATAATACATAAGCATCAAATATTTTAATGTTATTAGTAATAAAATGTTGGAAATTCAAGTGGCATTGAAACACTTTCTAGTAATTTTTATTAGGTATTTAAAGCAGTTTTACTTTGGTGAGAGCAGTATTAATACCAATTATGTATTATTGGTAGAAACTTAAAAATAATGTCAGCCCATTTGGAAAGCAATTTCGCAAGATGCATAGGCATGTCTTTACCCTTTGATCTAGTATAAAATCTAGATTGAAATTATTCATGTAAACACACATATGTAAATTGTAAAATTAATAAGAAAAATTTGAACAATTATAAGAGTGGGTGAATAAATTAGCATATTAAGCAGCCACTAGTATTATATTCTTTTAAGAATCTTCAATAAAGCAGATATTTTGCCAGGACTACATTTCTATATAGCGAGAAGTTGTGTATATTGTTTTCCTTGATCATAGAACACTTACTCCAAAATGTGTTACAGATTTCTACACAGAAACTAATTATATAATCTGACACACTAATATCACAACTTTCGCAATATGCACTAAAGTAGCCCCTCAAACTAGTTGTAGACAGATATGTATACCTTCACTAAGAATAAAATTCCACCAAATAAAACAATGTGATATGGAAAGGATTTTTTGTTAATTTCTCCTTGGGCCACTCCTGGTATATTCAGGGCCTACTCCTAGCTCTGTGCTCAGAGATCACTCTGGTGACTTGGGGGGCCATATGTGGCACTGGGTATCCAATCTGTGCAATGCAGCACCCCACACACTCTACCACCTCTCTAGCTCCTGTAAGAGATTTCTAAAGTTGGGACTTTATCCTCGAAAATAGGCCTAAGGGATTGCACTGATAACCCAGCATTCTGTGGTAGGACTTTATCCTTAAAAAAATGAAATGAGAGCAAAGAAACTATTGACTATAACAGCAGGTGGATTTGCTGGCAGCTGCCATCTTAGTTATCTCACATAATATTTCTCATAATCAGAAATATATTCCTGGGGCTGGAGCAATATCTCAGCGGGTAGGGCGTTTGCCTTGCATGCGGGCAACCCAAGTTTGATTCCCAGCATCCCATATGGTCCTCTGAGCACCACCAGGGTTAATTCCTGAGTGAAGAGCCAGGAGTAACCCCTATGCATCGCTGGTTGTGACGTAAAAAGCAAATATATATAGGTTTCTCAACCACTGCCAGCTTGCATGATTCAGACCGGCAGCTAACTGTGTGTAACTGGTGACCAAGGACTTCTGGTTGTGACACAGGCCACTCAAATAAACATAAGACCTGTGCTTCTACACAGGCGGGAGAGAGTACAGCAGGTAGAATGCTTGCCTCGCATGTTGCTGATGGCAGTTTGGTTTCTCAGCAACCTACATGGTCCCCGGAACACTAGCAGGAATGATCCCTGAACACAGTGCCAGGAGTCAGTCCTGAGTCACTGCTGCCTGTGGCCCAAACAAAACAAAACAAATCAAAACAAAAAAGACCTTCAGTTTTACAGAGGCCCATAAAGCTAGAGACATATGGGTAGACTGAGACACTGCCCACACAGATTGATCCAGAGAAAGCCTATAAAACAACTTATTCAGCAGTTACACAAGGTCTCTGAAAAAGACTTCAAAGTAACAGTACTCATGACCTCTAACAGTGAACCTTAACAATGACACAGAAAACATGAAAGAATATTTCGAGAGTAGTTTTAACAGGAATTACAAAGTAAAGAATAAAAAAGCTGAGCAGAAAAAAAAAATAGCTTAACTTCAGAATTAAGCCAAAGAGAGAATCATTAAGTTAAAAGTAAAAGAAATCACCCCTAAAGACCAGCAAAATAAAAATTATAATCTTGTAAAAATAAAGCTAAAATATTTATTAAAATTTTCATTACATTGAAAATAGCTCAAATTTTCTATTGTATACCATCAAAAAGTGACATTTATGTCACAAGGAAAAGGGCAGAATTCTTATTTGAAGAAATAATCGCTGACAATTTCCCGAGGTTACAAAACAACTTAGATAGATCCAGGAATCACAAAGAGTCTTAAACAGAATAAAATCTGAGAGACAAACACCAAGACATATTTTCATTAAAATTTCAAAGATCAAAGATAAGAGCTAGGGAGATTGTACAGAATTTATGCTTTGTAAGGATGGAAGCTTCTTTCTATCTCTGGTATCAAATGGGTCCCTCAGGCACTACTGCGTGTGAGTGTGGTGATTCCTGATTATACTAAGATTCAAGTATTCTCAGACCCTAGCATCAATTTGTCCAGGTACATTGATCAAATACCACCAGAAGTGTTCCCAGGCCTAATAAAT
The DNA here is from genome assembly GCF_027595985.1 of Sorex araneus. Taxonomy (NCBI): domain Eukaryota; kingdom Metazoa; phylum Chordata; class Mammalia; order Eulipotyphla; family Soricidae; genus Sorex; species Sorex araneus. The sequence continues at coordinate 153,669,440 of NC_073303.1, read as the reverse complement.
ATGGCTTAGGAGATCCCCTGAAAGTCAAAACTAAAATGAGAATCTTAGAAATCTGTAGGATAAAGCACAGAAACACACAAAAAGGACCCCCATTAAGGTTATTAGCAGTTTTCACCATATAAATTAGACACAAAACAAGGGAATAACATGATATATACAAAATGCCGAACAAAACATTTATTCAAAAAGAATATTCTATTTTGGTTATCACTCATATTTGAAGAAAGTATAGAGTTTTTCACACCAAAAACAGCTAAAAAAATCACTATTACTAAATTCTCCATCTAAAGAATACAAAGGAAACTTCTATAAAAGGAAAAGAAATATCAACTGAAAGTATTGGATGCCAAAAATTCACAAAAATTTGAAATATAATAATAATAATAAGGACTCTTTATTATGAAGTTTATGGATTAATTCCTTGTTGATTTTGTTAAGTTTGGAGAATCTGCAAAAAATGCAAATAATGCATTTTTCCATTCTAAAAGTTATATTTTATTTCTAATGTTTGTATCATTTTTCTATTGATATTTCATATAGTAGATACATTAGAGGTAATTTTGCTTAGATCAACATTTGACTCAAATCAGAATCTGTCTATATATTGATTGGTTGCATTTTTCTCATTATTTGTTGAATAATTTGGATTCTATCATAAGCAGCTTTTTATCTATCATTAGGATGTTTTCCTCTGACCTATGAATGTGTAATTTATAATTTAGTTAAGCTATTTGAAGTAGTTTACATATAAAATTTATTATAAATTTCCCATGATTATTAGTTTCTATTTTTGAAGTACTAAAGTTCTCGCTTAAATTTTCACTTGCTCTCAGTTGGGGTTTGCTTTGCACGCAGCTGACCCAGATTTGATTCCTGGCACCACATATGGTCCCGGAGCCTGCTGGGGGTGATTCCTGAGTGCACAGCCAGGAATAAACCCTGAGCGCTGCCCTAAGCCATGACCCCAAAACCCAACCCTCCTCCCACCTAAAATAACAGGGAAAGTCCATGGTGAGGGTTAAAGAGGTGAGTGGTGGTTTTCTGTGTGGGACCCCTGAGTTTGGTCCCCGGTGCCACAGGTGCACCAAGCACCAGTGGGTATGGACAACATGATGGGAAATTAGCAGATTGGAGCTGAAGAGAAAGTGAAGATTACTTAGAATTAACTCGGAATTACAGAGAGAGACGGATGGAAAATGGGAGCACTCAGGTGGAGGACTACTCTGAAGACAAGTAACAGAATGAGAATTAAGAACTTCTCAGTGGCATCAAAGGGTCTGCTCACATCTACAATGGCACGTATTGCCAGGGAATGTGCCCCTAAATAAAAAGAGCTCTGTAAAGTAAGGTAAAGAGGAGAACATCTAGGACTTCTGGAGAGAACAGTCCACGTGTGACACAGGACAGGTGCACGACAGTAAATGCTGACAGTGAGCGACTACAGTGGACTCAGAACGCTGGAGAGCTAAGGCAAAGTCATGGTGCTCTAGAGTTCTGCGCATGGGCAGTGCGGGGACGAGAATACCGCCACTCTGCTACAGCCAGACACCAAATCCCCGGCTGTGTATTTTTCTAGTAAAGAGGTAGAGGTGGGCAAATCAAACAAGCCCAGAATGCAATGTGAAAAAGTAACTGAATAAAAATATATTTTGAGTTGTTAAAGCAAAAAATAATGATGTTGACCATAAAAATGCTATTGTTCATGATAAAGCAGAAGAACAATTCAAGAAAATAGGCTGGGAACCAAACCAACAGTTAAGGAAGACAAATGGGTTGCAAAAATGAAATGGTGAAATAGGTCTCAAGTTAGTGTTGATCTAAAATTGAAACACAGGGGCCAGATAACTTGGCATGTATAATGTGTGAGGCCCTGGGTTTAGTCCCTGGTACCACACAAAAATGAAAAAAACTGTATCAAAATAAAATTCCCTTTTTCACTGTTTACATTTTTGTTTGGGAGCTACAACCAGTAGTGCTCAGGGCTCAGTCCTGGCTCTGGGCACAGGGATCACTCCTGACAGTGCTCAGGGGCCCCTATAGGGTTCTGGGGATTGAACCAGGTCAAGCATCTTACCCCTGTACTGTCTCTGGGCATTAAATACTTTGTATTGTTTTGGGGCCACACCAGGTGGTGCTCAGGGCATACTCCTGGCTCTGTGCTCAGGGATCACTCAGGGATCCTACTGGGATCTGGGAATAGAACCTGGGTCAGCTAGATGGAATACAAGCACCTTACCCTGGTACTATCTCTAGCTCCTTTAACATTTTTTTAAATTGGGAATATAAAATACAAATTTGAATATTCATGGCATTAACAGCTTTTTGAAATTCAAGTAAAAGACTTGTTTCTGAAGGCAAAAAAAAAAAATTTCACTTGCTTTCACACAAGAATATCGTTTCCAATTTTAGTTTTTTCCACCTGTGTGCTGATCATACTCTGCACTTTTTCCAGAATGTTTATAATGTAAAAATCATGTCTTATCATTTGTTTTCTAATTCTACAATTTTCCTGAATCCTTTTTTTTTGCATTCCAATATCTTCCAATTATAGGGGGTTTTGTTGTTGTTGTTGTTGTGTGTGCGTGTGTCCTTTTTGTGGAGAATGAAATTGGAGATCTTTGTGGTACTGATGGGTAACCCTTAGCTCTGTTCTCAGGTATCACTTCCACTAGTACTTATTGCCATAAGAGGTTATGGGGGTTAAATCCAGGTTGGCTGCATGCAAGGCAAGTGTCTTAATCACAGCTTTAAGTCTTTGGCCCTGTATTTTTAGTTTTTATACTTATAAACTGTATGGTTTATAAGTTGTTTGTCAGGATTAATACAATATGAACTTACTTCATTCTAGAAGTGGCATATAAAATAAAATTTCTAATAATGATATCTTAATATCAATTATAATCTTTCATAATCCATATCCTCTCAACTTCTCATATATTTTCCTGCATTCTCCATTTGTTTATAACTCAATTATAACATTTATTGCTAATTGTCCTTAAGAATATTTTTTGTTTTTTATCTGATATATCTGATTCTACTTAGTTGATTATTATCATTAAACAATTATTTTATATGGCAAAAATATAATAAGACATTTTTTTTTAAAAAGTAAAAAGGTTCTCACTTCTTTTTTCTCAGTTAAAATTAAAATATTTTTGAAATGCAAAAAATAACAATAAAATACCAGCTCACAAATTTTTGTCAAATTAACATTTTATAATCTGTTTTTTTTTCGATGATGTAATCATGTTTAGTACTAGGTCCAGGAGATGAGAGATGGTACAGGGATTAAGACTCTTTTCTTGCAAATAACTGACTCCAGTTCATCCCTGAAACCAAATATAGTCTCCATAGTAGCACCAAGAGTGATCTCTGAGCACAGAGCCAGGAGAAAGCTGTAAATATGATGCTAAAGCAAAACAGCAACAAAAACTAAACAATAGCACCAATACTATTATTTTATGCAAGTAGCATTCTTGCATTGTGTCCACCACCAGAGCCCTCAATTCCTCACCGTTAGCCCACAATACCCTGCCCAGTGTCCTTGTATCACACGTATATTGACCACATCTCTAAATTGTTTCCTTTGACATTTGCCCAATCCATTGCTTTGTTTTCCTATAGCCTATAAATAAGTGACATCATCTGATTTTTATCTTTTTCTTTCTGATCTCATTTCACTTTGATGAATGATTTCCTCCAGTCATATCCATGCTGATTCAAACTGCAAGATTTCATATTTTCTCTAGATAAGAGGAATTCCAGTATGTGCACATGTGTGCTACAATTTTTTTTTTCTAATTTTCTGGTTATGTTTTCACTCAAGGGAACCACACCTGGCAGTGTTAAGGATTACTCCTGGCTCTGAACTAATGGACCCATCAGCACTGAATGAGTTCCTTTTTGGTTATGTCATCATCATATTCTGTTTCCAGACTTATTGATAATGGAATATAAATGAAATCACATAAATGAAAATTAATGGCAAAGGAGCTAGAAGCATGAAGTGGAGCAAGGAGAACTTTTTTATTGTACTGTGATGGGAAAATTGCATTGCCATGTGCAAAAAGGAGGAAATCCCTATTTCACACTATATCATAATTTTACATGAGAAAATATTGATATTATTATTTTAAATAATATTTAAGTATAATATATCATATAAATTTATATAATATATTATAATTTATTATATAATAATACCATAAATATTTTTTAAATATTAATGTCGGGGACGGGCCTGGGCACCCTCTGCCTCTGTCCCTGTAAACAGGGACTGGGTGAGGAGGGGGCCTAGGCACCGCCTGCCTTAGTTCCGGTAAATGGGAATGAGTATGGAGAAACGTGGCATAAGGGCGAGTCATCCCCTGACAGCCGACCTTGACAGGCGGCTGAAGGGCCACCATGCTCTGGCAGCCAGCCTAAAAAGGGGGTCGAAGGGCCACCATACTCTGGCGACCTGCCTCGAGAGAAAAGTTGAAGGGCCACCATGCTCTGGCAGCTGGACTCGAGAGGAGGCTGAAGGGAGGATTGGCTCCCGTCTGCCATGGCCATGCTCAAGGCCACATCTGCTTTCCCATGTTTCTCAAGGCTGGAAGAAGGAACTGAAAAACAAGTAAGACTGGCAAAAATAATGATGCTCTCACCACTTAATAATGTTTATGCCACTTATGTAACCTGCTGATTATTGCTAAAGGAAGACTATGTAAACCTGCTTGGATTTCAATAAACTTGCTGTATGCCGTATATTGCATGCAGTCCTCCCTAGCCCACTCAACTCTCATTCCCTCTCTCCAGCCGAGGTTCAAGTTGGCCGCGCGGGCTGCGGCATATTAATATAAGAATGAATGTGTCTTTAAAAATATCTAAGCATACATTGCAATACCATGTATAAAAAAATATGCTACATAGTGAGATACACATTGGCACACTCACAAATATTCTGATTCCCCGAGTGTGCTTTGAAATGAATATTTTATTTCATTTAAACAGGATGAGAAGAGTATATATGTATAATGTAACTGGACATGGACAATATAACACTGATGATTTCACATTTCATCTTTTCAATTCTTTGTTCCATAGCAGTTGAGTTCTCTTTTGGTATCTATCTACTATGGACCTTTCCAGAGAAGATTATAGTGCAACCTCTTCTAAAATATTAATATTTATCATCTTAAGACATTATATCTCCCATAGATACATTACTTCAGATAGATATTTCAAATTTGAACAACACTCACCCATCTCTTTGGGATTTGCAAGCAAGATTATAATTGGAGACTATAAGATTTTTTTAAATCTCACTATGCAGAATACTACCTATGGAAAATCTGTGAAATTGGGGACTATCAGATTTTTAAATCACACTATGCAGAATACTATATATGGAAAATCTGTGAATACATCATATCCTGGCAAATTAATGTGGATGGATCAGCAAATTAAAATACATAGCTAAAAAAATAATTTAAAATTGTGTCTATGTGAGACAAAATTTATTGAAATATAGAAAGGAACAAATTATATATTTCATTCATAGGGCAAACAAAATATATTTGAATGTAAAGATATTATTAAATGATACATATGCATTTGAGTCACACCTGGCAGTGCTCAGAGATTACTCTGACTCTGTGATCAGAATCACTCCTGGCATGTTTGGGGACCTTTTGTAATGCCAGGTGGAATTCAATTCAATCTTATGCAAGGCAAGCACCCCTACTCAATGCACTATCTCTCTAATTCCCGGAACAAAAATTATACTAAATATACTAAACAGAAGAATTACTTATTGATTAGTAAAACAGCTGTTACTGTCAACCAAACACTGAAAATTAAGGTTCCCAAATGTTCCTAGATAAACACAGAACACTTTAAATGACAACTTAAGTAAAGTGCATTTTAATTACTGCATTGATACTGACCCATAGTAGGGTACATAAAGCCCTGGGCACCAGGTGTATGCCCTTCAAAACAGCAATAAATAGTATCTCTCCTTTCTTGTTAACCTGAGGAAACTATGAAACAATAATGAAAAGAGCATCAGATAAATCCTGAGTATTTTTCCTGTTTCCCAAGTCCTGTATCTTTAGTCAAACCTTCTATTGTCTACTACAGAACTCCAGAAAAGATTCTGTAAGCTGTTGTGTTTCAGAACTGGGCAATTCATAAGTAGACTATTGGAACTAATCCTTGCTAACAGGAAGAGACAGGCTCTGAAACTATCCTGTGAGTGGTATTTGTTTAAATGTTCCAAGTTTTGAGTTGCTATTTTTAGAAAAAGGGAGGAATATGGTTTTCAACATTTTTCCTTTCCTTTCTCACAGTGGAGTTCTTAACAGAAAAGCAGAGATAGAAAGGGAAATAATGCTTTCTCAGCTTGCTTGAAATGTTACTCAATGATAAAATTGCTATTCAGTGGTGCTTAACATTCAGTGCCATTTTGAAAGCAAAAACCATGAATTCCTAAGTAAAAATAGTTACATAGTTAGCAAATAATATAAATTCTATAAAGATATTTAAATCCAAATAAATCACCATCTAACAAAGACCCTTCATTTCCCCGTTCTTCCAAACTATAGGGAAAGATTTTAAAACAATTTAAATGTTTATGTTGCCTTTATTCTAATATGTATACATATATACATACATATATATATATATATATTTACTTTTTTGGGGGGGTGTCACACCTGGTGATGCCCAGGAGTTACTTCTGGCTTATGCACTCAGGAATTACTCCTGGCGGTGGTCGGGGACCATATGGGATGCTGGGAATTGAATCCCGGTCAGCTGAGTGCAAGGCAAACACCCTACCTGCTGTGCTATCGCTCCAGCCCTATTCTAGTATATTTTTAAAGTAAATACAGTTAAGGGAAAATATTTATAATTGTAAGTTAAAATCTGGAATGAAGGAACCAATATTATGGCATGTATAAGAAAATATAAAAAATAAAGTGTTTTCACAATTTAGATGGAAATGGAAGACATCATGTTAAGTGAGATAAGTCAGAGGCAGAAGAACAAATGCCAGATGATCCCATTCATCTGCAGTATGAAAAACAAAACAAGAGAAAAGACAATGTCAAATGAGATAAACTCTTGTCCTTTGAAATGAGTTTATCAAGCAATAGAGGAGGGAGTAGAGGGAGAGATGAGGGGAACCATAGGGGCTTAAGTTCAGTCAAACTTATGCGATACTATATACATCAAAATGCGATACTATACACATCAAAACCATAAAATTTAGCACCATGTAATTTTATATACAAGCATAATGATAATGATTAAATAATAATAAAACAAAGAAAGTTCTGTGTCTAGATCTCTCTTATTTCTGAGATTTCCAAAACAAGTAACATTTTGATGACTTCATAAATAAAATCACTATATATATATGTGTGTGTGTATATGATTTGCTTCTACTCTTATACAAGACATGATAGTTCATAAGACTTGAATCATTGCAAAGCTACTCAAGGGTTACAATTACAAGTAGGCACTAAAAACACATATATTATAAAAATAATTATTTTGAGAGTTTTTTTAAATTGACATACCTTCATATCTATCTATAGGTGTAGGTGTTCAATTTTATAAATGAATTTTTGTGTATACCATAGCATATTCACTTTTTATAAATGCACTTTAATAATTTCAATTTTTAATTTTCATGTAAATTGAGTGCTATTTGTTGAAGTGCTGACTTTCAATTATCAGTTCCAAAAGAGAAGGAATTAAGATACAAATAATTACTTTTGCAGAGTATAATCTGTTGAGTTGGCATCTGAACTCAAAAAATAATTTCAAACAATTTGGAAGCAGCTTTCACATAATTTCATGCTCTATGAAGAATCCATTTGGAAACCATGTGTGACATTTGTTATAAATAGTACATTTATACCTACATTCCTCTGTTTTCCAGTTCTCATCAACTGCTACCTAACATATTTCTAAGAGGGATAAATATCCGTCATCAATCTGAAACTACCAGATTCTGTAAAGTGCAATCATTTTTAAGATTACCAAATGTATGTCCCATTTGGTATTTCAAAAATCCACTGGAGATTTGAAGATGCACTTCTTTATTGCAATAAGCTTACAGAAATAGTGGAATTTCTCCATATTCCTTTTAAAGTACATTCATTCATGCACTGAAAAGGGAATAAGCTGAATACTTGGGGTATAATGGTAAGCTTTGCTAGATTAAAAAGATCATTTAATTGCTTTTTAATAAGGCACAAGAATGTCTTTTGGAAACTATATACTGACCATTATGGAAGTTACTTTTCTATTTATGCTGGATTAAGGAAATTTAGATGCATGTTTATTACTTTCACAACTCTGTAAGACTGTTTTATGCTATCTGTAGTATTAAACATTCATATTAACATATAGATATTCATAAATATTCATCAGATTTTCTTGAGAGATGTCTACAAACAGAGTATGAGTATTTTGTGTTTTCCTGGTTACTGTTAACTAACCCATCTGCTGGATAATATTGGTTTGTCTTGCTCCTCCCACAGGGAGCTTAGGTTTATTGAGTTACACCCATCATAGTGCTCCTTAGACACACCCAATTCCATCAGCACTCCTAATACTCTGTGTTTATTTTTAACCTCTCCTTTGTGCTTTTTTTCCCCTATCTGTTAATCTCTTATATCCCTAAATCATACCTGTAACTTGTAACATCCAGTTTATCTGAGGGCTCTGGATTTTGTCTATGTAAGTGAAATGTTGCTTTTCTCTTTCCTTTATGTGTTTTGTATGGTTTAGCAACATTCTTTTTGGAAGACAATTGATTCTATGCTTTTGTAAGACATTTCATTTCTGCCTACAGCCTTAATTATTAAAATTAGTAAAAAATTAAACTGTATTTTTTTCTTTCTCATGTTTAATATCGGATATAGTTTCAAAGTCTAAGGAGAGCAGTTAATCACAAAACTACATTAAAACAAAAAGCAAAATGGCCGCATAGTCAATTTAATTGTTAATGGTGAAAAATGAAAGCATTTCCACTAAGATCAGGCACAAGATAGGGATTTTGACTGTCTGCCTGTCCCCACTCTCTTATTCAACAATGCATTAGAAGTCCTAACAATAGCAATCAGGCAAGAAAAGGAAATCAAAAGGACACAAAATGAAAAAGAGGTAGTCAAACATTCTTTATATGCAGATTACTTGATGATATACACTTAAGACCATAAATAGTCCACAATGAAGCTCATAGAAACAATAAACCAAAACAGCAACGTGGCCTGCTATAAAGTCAACACACAAAAATTAGTTGCATTCCTATATACAAATAATGAATCAGAGGAGAAAGGATCAAAGAGTCTATCCCACTTAAAATAGTGTCCCAAAAAATCAAGTACTTAGGAATCAACAAAACCACAAAAGTTTAAATCACTTAAGAAAGAAATTGAAGCATTCTTAGGGAATGGAAAAATATTCCATGCTTATGGATTGGAAGAATCAGTGATGTCAAAAATGACCATCTTACCTAAAGTACCACATATGTATTAAACGCAAACCCTATCCAAATTCAGACTACATTCTTCAAGGACAGAGAATAGGCAGCTATAAAGTTTCTGTGGAAACATAAAAAAAAACCACATAGCTTAAACTACACTGAAAAACGAGAAAATGGGAGACATATGTACATAACTTGAGTCTACCCTATAAAGCCATACTGAAATATATAGAGAATCAAAATAGCAATCTGCACATTCTTCATGACCACATCTCAGGACTTCACCCATCAGAAATATATGCATGATATATGATGTTCATGTGTGAATAAGCTATGGCTATATATATTATTAACATGCAACAAGAAATAATTTTGAATATATATTACAAAAAATCAATTGTATGGCTATGACATGATCATTGTTCTTTGCTTTAAATTTTAGAGCATATAATTTAAATGAATTTGTTTTAAGTTTTATACAATCAGTTTAGGTTTTAAAGTTCACATGTGAAAACAGGGCTATGGAGTAAAGTTAATGGTTAGTTATACTGAGATTCACTGTATTGCTGTCACTGTCATCCCGTTGTTCGTTGATTTACTTGAGCGGGCACCAGTAATGTCTCTATTACACTCAGCTCTGAGATCTTAGCAGCCTCTTCTCACTCATCTTTCCCAATGATTAGAGGCTCTTTCAGAGTCAGGGGAATGAGACCTATTATTACTGTTTTTGGCATTTGAATAAATCTGGGTAGCTGCCAGGCTCTGCTGTGCAGGCAGGATACTCTCCATAGCTTGCTGGGCTCTCTGAGAGGTACATATATAAATATATGTTACTGTATTTTGGATATAAATATGCCACAGGGAGCTTGCCAGGCTCTCCCAGGTGGGCAAGAGACTCTCGGTAGCTTGTCAGGTTCTCCAAGAGGCAGAACCAAGCTATTAGATATCTCGAGGCCAAAAAAACGGGAAATCTGGGTGGAAGAGACCCAGTCCCGATCCAAGCAGCTTTGGAGATCTCGGCTCTGGATCCCGCACACCTGGGTTCCTCCGCCAGCTCCCCCATGTGTGAGGCTCATCTGAACTGAGATTATTATATACTAATTTATTTTATCAAACAAATACTTTATTTTTTCTCTGATATTAAAAGAAAACCGCCTAGTTTATATATCATATATCAACATAACATCAATGATTGTTGATTCCTTTTATTCCTGTCTTCATATATTTTTACTGCTGGGCCACAAGGTACTCATGGATGTACCTTCATCACACTACATGTGGTGAAATTGTCTCAAACTGGAGTCAATAGCATGCAAAGCAAGTGTCTTACATCCTGTGCTCTCTCTATAGCCCCTATTTAATAAGTTCTCATATGATCACAAATTTTCACCAGGTTAAATGAAAAATAAGATTTTGAAATATCTGAATCAAGTGTCTCTAACCCTGACTTTGTCTACAAATATTTTTGACTTGTTATGTGCAAGGTCTTCTTTGATGAAGTCTGTATAGCTCATCAATGATGAAAAGACACGAAGACACTGCAATGTCTATACTGTAAAATATGAGAAAAGGTTATTGTGATTAATTTGAGGCAGTATAAGACAAGTTGAAGTGGATCATAATCAAGTTGGAGAGTGCACACAGTATAAATCCATTCATCAAAGGGTAAAAAATAGGAGACATTCAAGGAACCAAGATAGAAGTGAAAAAAACATTCCAGGAACCAACTGACCAAATGTTTGATTTAAAAGCAATATTTCAATGATGTGTGTACATATGTAATATAATATATAACATGATATGTATAATACATATATCTTTTGACATACATGTACCAAAACCTCAAGTTATCAAGTCATACAAAACCTTTCAGAAAATAAAATTTCTATATAAATAAATCAGTGTCATTTAACCTAAAGGGCCGGAAACAAAGTCAGTGGTTATATGTTAAGGGGATTCCTTTGCGTACAACAGACTATGATTTGAGATCTGAGACTTTTTATGCCCCCCACACCACCACCCTGAACACAGAGCCAGGAGCAAGCTAACAAAATTGCCACATTGACTCCAAGAAAAACAGAACAAAATAAGATTTTAAATTAATGATAAAGTGTTTGTAGCACCAAACATCCAATTGTGATAAAATTAAATAAGTGACATTCTAGTGAAATAAATATCCAAACTCAGAATGTTTTTTTTGTAGAAATTACTTTTCTAATAGCTTTCTAGATAATATTGGAATTTATTCTATTTTCCTTATACATATTTAAATGAAAATAAAAACATCTTTTCTATCTTTGGAGGAGATGGGGGATCCTCTCCAGAGGTGCATGAGGTTTAGGATCTGAGAATTATAAAAATTCAATGCAAGATCCTTCCCCCAGTGATGCCTCTCCAGAGCCACTGACTTGTTCTCTCAGGTGTGTGACCCTCACCTCCTCCCCTGGCACCCCACTCTCGTGCCTGCGCCCCAGCAAGCCAGCCAGACACCAGCTACTCTAATCACCAGGGAGATGCAGATAAAAACAGCTATGAGATATCATCTCACACCACAGAGACTGGCACACATCCAAAAGAACAAAAACAATCGTTGTTGGCATGGATGTGGGGAGAAAGGGACTGTCCTTCTCTGCTGGTGGGAATGCTGACTGGTCCAGCCCTTTTGGAACAGTATGGACATTACTCAAAAAATTATAAATTGATCTCCCATTTGACCCAGCAATACCACTTCAGGGAATATATCCCAGAGATTCAAAAAAAGTATAGTAGAAATGACATCTGCACTTCTATGCTCATTGCAACACTGTTTTCAATAGCCAGAATCTGGAAAGAACTCTAGTGCCTGAGAACAGAAGACTGGTTAAAGAAACTTTGATACATCTACACAATGGAATACTATGCAGCTGTAAGAAAAGATAAAGTAATGAAATTTGCTTATAAGTGGGTAGATATGGAGACTATGATGCTAAATGAAATGAGTCAGAAAGAGAGGGACAGACATAGAAGGACTGCACTCATTTGTGGAATATAATTTTACAGAATGGGAGACTAACACCCTAGGAGAGTAGAGATAAGTACCAGGAGGAATGCTGCACAGTTGGAAGCCGGCCTCATGTGCTGGGGGAAAAGGCAGCTCTGACAGAGGAGGGACCACCAAGTAAAGAATGCATGGAGGGCCCACTCAGAATGGAAGCTGTGTGCTGAAAGTAGACTATAGATCAAGCATTATGGCCACTTAACACCTGTATTGCAAACCACAACACCCAAAGGTAGAGAGAGAGTAAAAGGGAAATATGCCTGCCACAGAGGCAGGGTGGGGGGTGGTAGTGGGAGGGATACTGAGAACTTTGGTGGTGGAGAATGGGCACCTGTGTTAGGATGGGTACTCGATCATTGTATGACTGAAACTTAAGCATGAAAGTTTTAAGTCTGTAACTGTACCTCATAGTGATTCATTAAAAAAATAATAATAATGCTAGGACCTGTCAATATTATAGTGGTCAGGCCCAATTGGCATAGGGAAATTGGAGGCTATGCCCAAAGTATGCACAGACTATTTACTTTAGGCATAGTCCTGCAATTTCCCTATGCCAACTGGGCCTGACCACTATAACATTGACAGGCCCTAGCATTATTTTTTAAATATTTTTTTTAAGAATCGCTGTGAGGTACAGTGAGGAAGAGACTGGCAAACTCCCCGTGGTATATTCAATATGCCAAAGACAGTAACAATAACAGGTCTCATTTCCATGACCCCGAAAGAGCCTCCAAACATTGGAAAATAAAGTAAGGAGAGGCTGCTAAAATCTCAGGGCTGGGACAAATGGAGATGTTACTGGTGCCCTCAGGAGCAAATGGATGAGTAACAGGATGACAGTGATACAGTGATACAGTGATGTCTAAAGTAGGTAACAAGATTACAGTGCCAGGGGTGGAGTTTAGTACGTCACAGTAATAAGGCATTTGCTTTAGTAACTTCAGTTCTCTCTAACCCCAAACAAATAATAAATTAATTCAAACTGGTGATTATATTGCTTTATATTCTATTTTCTATTAACATAATTTATTTTCCCTTAAATTTCATATTTAGTTAATTTAATATAAGTAATTCTACTGTAAAAATGATTTTTACTAGTGGTGGAAGTAGAAGATTGGATATTAAGCAGAAAGGGATGCTTTTATTTCATATGTGGATATCAACAATGTGTTTACAGATTTATTATTATTATTATTAATTATAATATTAATAATGGGCTGGAGAGATAGCACAAAGGGTAGGGCATTTGCCTTGCACATGGTCGACCCAGGTTCGATTCCTCCGCCGCTCTCAGAGAGCCCAGCAAGCTACTGAGAGTATCTTGCCCGCACCGCAGAGAGCAAGCTACCCCTGGCATATTTGATATGCCAAAAACAGTAACAAAAAGTCTCACAATGGAGACGTTAAGGGTGCCCACTCCAGAAAATCGATGAGCAGCGGGATGACAGTGGATATTAATAATAATTAATATTATTATTATAAAATTATTAATAAGTTTTATTGATAATAATACTAAGATATAGGGATCAAAATAATCTTTTAAAATATATTTCCTTAGATGTAATTTAATGTATGTCAGCTATAGTGAAAATTTCTGTGCAAAATATCACATATTTGGAGCATAATTTTTTAAAATATTTTTCTTTGTGATTTTATTGTTTTCTGAATAATATGAATAGTACATTTAGTATCTTTCTAAATAGGAAAATATAAGATAAACACATTTTTCTATTAATTTGAGGATTACACTTAGTTCTACTGAACATCATTTAGATCATGATTTTCTGAGCATGACCAAATAATCTTTTTTTTAATAGTTTCATTTTTATGTACGAAGGGACATTTAATAAAGTTCAGATTAGTTTTCTTGTTGGGTTCTTCTTTTATTTTATTGTTAGGTTTACAGGAAACTCTTACTCTTACCTACTGTGACTGCAACAAAAATGGACAAGCATAAAAAAACAGAAAATTTTTGTGACTTTTTAATCAGTTAAATGGATTTCTCCTCCAATAAATCAAATGAAGAATGATGATTTTTATGGAATATTTAAAATACTAATGTAGAGTACAGTTAAAACTAGAAAATTGGAAAATAGTCAATAGAATGTTTAATATATACTAAAATACAGAAGATAACATATTTATCAAAATAAAAGAATTTATCAAATCTAAGAAAAACATTTCCTAAACAATTGATGACTTACAAGTCACAAAAATGCTTCGCAAAGTGATATTACAAATTAAATGTATTAGGAATAAAATAATTAAACAATAATGTTGGCAAGATTAAATGCAAAAATATGATTTCCCCAGATAAAAATATTATTTAGTGGTATCAAATGATGGAAAGTACAAGATAAAATTTATACTCAGATCAGAAAACTTTTTAATTCATTCCATGAGAATATGCAGCCAACATATCAGATTCTTCATTCTGATCTTCTGCCAGGCTCTCAGTTAATGAGAGAAAGGTTGGACTGAGATCCAATAACATTTGGAATAGGCCAAACTTTGGGTTATGTAATGTATTTGTAAATATGAAGAGAGTGGCCTAAAGTAAAAGGCAGAATTTAGTTATTTTAAGTGAAATATATTTGCCAGAAAACCTGACATCTCCTTAATTATTAATTACTTCCAATATTTTTATATTTAAAACTTAGATATGAAGCTAGACAGAAATAGAGATAACTGAGGTAGAAAGACAGAGAGATTGGTAGCTTATAAACTATTAAGTTCAACTTGGGGACTGGAGCGATAGTACAGTGGGTATGGCGTTTGCCTTGCATGCAGCCAACCCGTGTTCAATCCATTTCCTTTAATTGGAAATGTTTTATTTCCACCATGTAAAATATAAATTTGCCAGATAAAAAATTTGCTATTCTTGGCACACATATGCTCCAGAGCCCATGTGCTGTTTGTGCCCACATGGCTGACCACATGTGGCACCCCAGCACATGTGCCGCCTGATTCTCCCTTCTTGAGATGTGTGTTCTCGTGCTTCCATATCTAACACTTTGGTGTGTGGGGGAGCCCTCTCCACCTTTGGAGAAGTCCTCATTCTCTTGAGCATGTTACTTTCTCTCATTTTCTCTACCCCATTCCCTTCCTAAAAACCTCCAACTAAATTGTATTTACTTCCAAAAAAAGTTGTTATTGAACTTTATTTTAAATTTTGCACTTCCAGTACTATATTGAACAGAAGTGGAGAGAGTGGGCATCCTTGTCTCATCCCTGTTCTCAGAGGGAAGGCACTTAGTTTTTCCCCATTGAAGACCATGCTTGCCATAGGCTTGTGATAAACAGTTTTGACTATATTGAGGAAGGTCCCTTCTATACCCATTTTGGCGAGAGTGTTCATCATAAACAGATGCTGGATCTTGTCAAATGCTTTCTCTGCATCTATTGATATGATTATATGATTTTTATCTTTTCATTTGTTGATATGGTGGATTATGTTGATTGATTTCTGGATGTTAAGCCATCCTTGCATCCCCAGGATGAATCCCACTTGGTCGTGGTGTATGATCTTTTTGATGAGTTGTTGAATTTTATTTGATAATATTTTGTTGAGAATCTTCGCATCTGTGTTCATCAGGGATATTGGCCTGTAGTTTTCTTTTTTTGTGGTGTCTTTGTTTGCTTTTGATATTAGGGAGATATGGGCCTCATAGAAACTCTTTGGGAGGGTTTCTGTTTTTTCAATTTCCTGGAAAAGCTTGAGAAGAACTGGCAATAGGTCCTCTTTAAATGTTTGGAAGAACTTGCTAGTGAATCCGTCTGGACCTGGGCTTTTGTTTTTGGGAAGACTTTTGATTATCAGTTCAATTTCCTTGATATTAATAGGACTATTCAGGTACTCCAGGTCTTCTTGGTTCAGCCTTGGAAGATTATAGGAGTTGAGGAATTTATCCATTTCTTCTAGGTTCTCTAGTTTCGTGGCATACAGATTTTCAAAGTAGTCTCTGATGATCTTTTGAATTTCATTGGTTTCTGTTGTGATGTCCCCCTTTTCATTTCTGATTCAGCTTATAAGGGTTCTCTCTCTCTCTCTTTCTTTGTGAGTCTTGCTAGTGGTTTATCAATCTTGTTTATTTTTTCCAAGAACCAGCTCTTGGTTTCATTGATCTTTCAGATTGTCTTTTGGGTTTCCATGTCGTTAGTTTCTGCTCTAAGTTTTATTATCTCTTTCCTTCTGCCTGGTTTGGGCTCCTTTTGTTGGTCCTTTTCTAAGGTCTTGAGCTGTGAAGTCAAGTTATTTATGTGGGTCCTTTCTTCCTTCCTGAGATATGCTTGCAAAGCTACAAATTTTCCCTTTAAAATGGCTTTAGCTGTGTCCCACAGGTTCTGGTAGCTCGTGTCTTCATTCTCATTTGTTTCTAGGTACCTTTTGATGTCTTCCTTGATTTCCTTCCTGACCCACTCATTGTGCAATACCGAGCTATTTAATTTCCAGGTGTTTGATTTGGGTTTCTGCATCTGTCCATGATTAACTTTTATCTTCAGTGCATCATGGTCTGAAAAGATAGCTGGTACAATGTCTATCTTGTTGATTCTGTTGAGGTAAGTTGTATGGTCCAGCGCATGGTCTATTCTGGAAAATGTTCCATGTGCACTGGAAAAGAATGTGTATTCCTTTTGGGGGGGATATAAAGCCCTGTATAGATCTATTAGCCCTCTCCTATTTCTTCCTTCAAAGCCAGTATTTCCTTGGTGAATTTTAATCTTTATTTGTCCAGAGGTGATGAGGCAGTGTTGAAGTCTCCAACAACTATTGTATTACTCACGATGTTCTTCTTAAGGTCTGTTAGCAGATGTAGCAATTAGGCAAGAAAAAGATATTAAGGGCATTCAGATAGGAAAGGAAAAAATCAAACTCTCACTATTCAGTGAGAGTATATGATTCTCTAAGTATATGATACTATACTAGAGAACACTAAAACCTCTAACAAGAAACTCCTAGAAATAATAGACTCATATAGTAAAGTTGCAGGCTATAAAATCAATACCCAAAAGTCCATGGCTTTCCTATATGCAAATAATGAGAGAGAAGAAAGCAACATAATAAAAGCAATCCCATTCACAGTTGTGCCTCAAAAAATAAAGTACCTCAGAATCAGCTTAACTAAGGAGGCAAAGGACTTGTATAATGAAAACTACAAAATGCTACTTCAAGAAATAAAAGAGGACACGAGGAAATGGAAAGACTTACCCTGCTCATGGATTGGAAGAATTAATATTGTCAAAATGGCAATACTCCACAAAGCATTATACAAATTCAATGTGATACCTATAAGGATGCCCTTGACATTCTTCAAAGAAGTGGAGCAAGTGCTCCTGAAATTCATATGTAACAATAAGCCTCCACGAATAGCTAAAACAATTCTTGGGAAAAAGAAGATGGGAGGAATCAACCTCCCCAACTTCCAACTCTACCTCAAAGCAGTAGTCATTAAAACAGCATGGTACTGGAACAAAGGCAGAGCTGCAGACCAATGGAACAGGGTTGAATACTCTGACACACAGCCCCAAATATACAATCATCTAATCTTAGATAGGGGAGCAAGAAATGTGAAGTGGTGCAAGGAAAGCATGTTTAACAAACTGTGCTGGCAAAACTTGACAGCTACATGTAAAAAAATGGGCTTAGACCTTTACCTATCACCATGTACAAAAGTCAGATCAAAATGGATTAAAGACCTGAACATCAGACCCGAATCCCTAAGGTACATAGAACACAAGGTCCGCAAAACCCTCTACGACATTGAAGCCAACAGTATCTTAAAAGCTGACACGCCACTGGCCAAGCAAGTGAAAACAGAGATAAATGAATGGGACTATCTCAAACTAAGAAGTTTCTGCACCTCAAAAGAACAGTGACCAAAATACAAAGACAATCTACAGAATGGGAAAGGATATTTACGCAGTACCCACCTGATAAAGGGTTGATATCAAGGATATACAATGAACTGGTTGAACTCCACAAAAAGAAAACTGCCAACCCAATCAAAAAATGGGGTGATGAAATGAACAGAAACTTTCCCAAAGAAGAAATCCGAATGGCTGAGAGGCACATGAGAAAATGCTCAACAGCACTAATCATCAGGGAGATGCAGATCAAAAAAAAACAGTCAGATATCATCTCACACCAGAGACTGGCCCACATCCCAAAAAACAAAAGCAACTGCCATTGGCGTGGATGTGGGGAGAAAGGGACTCTTTTTCATTGCTGGTGGGAATGCCGACTAGTGCAGCCCTTTTGGAAAACAATATGGACAATTCTCAAAAAATTAGAAATTGAGATCCCATTTGACCCAGCAATACCGCTCCTGGGAATATATCCCGGAGAGGCAAAAAAGTATAGTAGAGATGACATCTGCATTTCTATGTTCATTGCAGCACTGTTTACAATAGCCACAATCTGGAAAAAAACAGAGTGCCCAAAAACAGATGACTGGTTAAAGAAACTTTGGTACATCTACACAGTGGAATACTATGTAGCTGTCAGAAAACATGAAGTCATGAAATTTGCACATAAGTGGATCAACATGGAAAGTATCATGTTGAGTGAAACGAGTCAGAAAGAGACAGACATAGAAAGATTGCACTCATTTGTGGAATATACAGTAGCTGAGAGGTATAAGCTTGCAATGATGCAATTTCTGGCAGATATTTCTTTGGACTTACTTACTTAAATACTAAAATACAGAAATCCAAAACCGTGTGCCCGCTAGTGCGGCCACTCGACGTCAGATCGCTTCATTCTCAGCAAGGGAAAACAAATTATCAAATGCTTCCTTTTTAGCAGGTCCAACTTTAGGGGGGAGAAACTCCAAACAATAATAGCGAGATTTTGTTGAAATATTGAATTTAATTAAAGTAAAGTGAAAGTAAAGTGAAATTTATCAGTTACACAGGCAGGGGGGGGCTGGGGTGGTGGGGGGAGGGGGAGGTACACTGTGATTTTTGGTGGTGGAATATGTGCACTGGTGAATGGATGGGTGTTTGAGCATTGTATGACTGAGACTTAAACCTGAAAGCTTTGTAACTTTCCACATGGTGATTCAATAAAAGAATAAATTAATTAAAAAATAAATAAAAATAATAAATTTTGCACTTATTGTGCCACATCCTTCCAGTCTCTTCGGTTTCAGACAAGTAATCTGATACCATTGACTCTAGGATTCTCTTTAGATGATGTTATTTTTATTATAAGAATTTTTTAAATTTATTTTTAGGTTATAAAATGTTAAATAGAGTATGTTTTGGCATACACTTCCTTGGGCTTATCTGCTTAGTTTCCTCTACCTTTATTGCATCTGAAAGTTTATGTCTTTTACCAAACTGTTTATTTTTTATTTTTTATTTTTTAAATTTTTTTATTGAATCACCATGTGGAAAGTTACAAAGTTCTCAGGCTTATGTCTCAGTTATATAATACTCAAACACCCATCCCTTCATCAGTGCCCATATTCCACCACCAAAAACCTCAGTATACCTCCCGCCCCCACACCCCGACCCCCAACTGCATAACTGAAGAATTTCACTTTATTTTCTCTTTACCTTGATTACATTCCATATTTCAACACAAAACCTACTATTTTTATTGGAGTTTTCCCCCAAGAAAGACAGCCCTACTACCAATGAAGCATTTGATAATTAGTTTTCCATTGCTGAGAATGAAGAGATATGTAGCCCCACTGCTCCAATTACATAACTCTTTTTTCCCTTTTTTTAAATTTTCTTTTATTTATTTATTTTTATATACATTTTTGTGCTCATGTTTCCCCCATACAAAGTTCGAGAACCCATCCCTTCACCAGTGCCCATTCTCCACCACCAGTAAACCCAGCATCCCTCCCACCCTCCCCAGTCCCATCTCCCCCCACCCCACACTGCCTCTATGGCAGGGTATTCCCTTTTGTTCTCTCTCTCTGATTAGGTGTTGTGGTTTGCAATAAAGGTGTTGAGTGGCCACTGTGTTCAGTCTCTAGTCTACATTCGGCACGCGTCACCCTTCCCCCGTATGACCTCCGACCACATTTTACTTGGTGTTCCCTTCTCTGAGTTGCCCAGAATGGGAAACCAGCCTCCAAGCCATGGAGACAGCCTCCTGGTACTTATTTCTACTATTCTTGGGTGTTAGACTCCTATTCTATTATTCTATATTCCAAAGATGAGCGCAATCTTTCTATGTCTGTCTCTCTCTTTCTGACTCATTTCACTTAGCATGATACTTTCCATGCTGATCCACTTATATGCAAACTTCCTTTTTTCCTTTTGCTTTCCCCCCCCCCATCCCCCTTCCTGCGCCTCATAGTATGGTGGACGCCATGCCTCGTTTCTCTCCGAAAATGGGAAACAACTGGGAAAGAGGAATATTTCCTCTTCTAGGCCAGCATGGGGCTGTTGCTTAGGTCACAGTCCAGAAAAATTGCTGCTATTTTGATTTCCTTCAATATTTCAATAAAAAGTCACTGTTATTACTTGGATTTCCCCCCCCCCCCCGCAAGTCAGACCTGCTAAAAAGGAACTGTTTCACATTGCTGACAGATATGAGATGTTAAGTCACGCAGTTTGGGATTTCTGTATAAAGTCCAGGGAAAATTCTACCAGAAATTGCATAGCCCATCTCACAGTCCAAGTGCATTGCTGTAAGAAGCTGCGCTGGATCGACTTTAAGGAGGAGAAACTCCAAATCAATAATAGTGAATTTTTTGTTTAAATATTGAATGTAATCAAAGTAAAGTGAAAGTAAAGTGAAATTTACCAGTTACACATGCGGGGTGGGGGACTGGGGAGGTGGGGGGAAGGGGGGAGGTATATCGTGATTCTTGGTGGTGGAATATGTGCACTGGTGAAGGGATGGGTGTTTGAGCATTATATAACTGAGACTTAAACCTGAAAGCTTTGTAACTTTCCACATGGTGAATCAATAAAAGAATTAAAAAATAATAATAAAAAAATAAAAAATAAAAAAATAATAAAAAAATAAAATCCAACTGTGAATATTTGGTAAAAAAAAAGGCGCTGGCATAACTGGACAACCACATGCAAAAAAAAATAGGTTTAGACCTCGACCTAACACCAGGCACAAAAATCAGATCAAAATGGATTAAAGACTCAACATCAGATCAGAATCCATAAGGCATATTGAAGACAAGGTCGGCAAAAGCCTCCATGGTATTGAAGCTAATAGTATCTTCAAAGATAACACGCCACTGACCAACCAAGTGGAAAGAGAAATAAACAAATGGACTGTATTAAACTAAGATGTTTCTGCACCGCAAAAGATAGTGCCAAAATACAAAGACAATCTACAGAATGGGAAAGAATATTCATCCAGTACCCATCTGATAAGGGGTTGATATCAAGGATATACAAGGCACTGGTTGGAATCTGCAAGAAGAAAACATCCAAACCCATAAAAAAATGTAACATTGAAATGAACAGAAACTTTCTCAAGGAAGAAATACAAATGACCAAAAGGCACATGAAAAAAATGCTCTCCATCACTAATCATCAGAGAGAGGCAGAACAAAACAACCATGAGATACCATCTCATACCACAGAGACAGGCACACATCCAAAAGAACAAAAGCAACCACAGTTGGAGTGGATGAGGGGAGAAAGGTACAATCCTACATTGCTGGTGGGAATGTTGACTGGTTCAGCCCTTTTGGAAAACAGTATGGATGCTTCTCAAAAAATTAGAAATTGAGCTCCCATTTGACCCAGCAATATCACTCCTAGAAATATATACCAGAGAGACAAAAAAGTATAGTTGAAATGGCATCCTCACGTGACTGTTCATTGCAGCACTGTTTACAATAGCCAGAATCTGGAAAAAAAAAAAAACCCGAGTGCCTGAGAACAAATGACTGGTTAAAGAATCTTTTATACATCTACACAATGGAATACTATGCAGATGTTAGAAAAGATGAAGTCATGGCCTTTGTATATAAGTGGATCAACATGGAAAGTATCATGCTAAGTGAAGTGAGTCAAAAAGACTGAGACAGACATAGAAAGATTGCACTCATCTGTGGAATAGAAAGTAACAGAATGGAAGACTAGCACCCAAGAATAGTAGAGGTAAGTACCAGGAGGTTGGCTCCATGGCTTGGGAGCTGGCCTCACATGATGGAGGAAAAGGCAGCTCAGATAGAGAAGGGAACACCAGGTAAAGTGTGGTTTGAGGACCCATTGGGAATGAGAGATACGCGCTGAAAGTAAGCTGTGGATTAAACACAATGGCCACTCAATACCCCTTTTGCAATCACAACACCCTAGAGGAGAGAGAAAACAAAAGGGAATGCCCTGCCACATAGGTGGAGTGGGGTGGGGGGGATGAGATGAGGGGGTGGGAGGGATACTGGTATCATCAGTGGTGGAGAATGGGTACTGGTGGAGGGATGGTTACTCAGCATTGTATGACTGAAACACAAGCACAAAAAGTTGTAAGTCTGTAACTGTACCTCACGGTGATTCACTAATAAAAAAAAGAAAAAGAATTAAAAAAAAAAATAAAAGAAGCTGTGCTGGATGCCCAAATGTGTTAGGTCTCTGGAATCAAAGTCTTTAGGCGCAGAGGTTCCGTTTCACTCTCAGCAGCTCCAGATTTATCTGGGCCTAGGGCGTGCCGGTTATACCCACTTCCCATGATTCCCTAGGAGCCCCAAGTGTAAAAACCGTATACCCTTGGGTTAGGAGTCTTAGAAGGTGGCTCCTGCCATGTGGATGTTGCTGCTGCCGCCATTTTCCACGCAGAAAGACAGGGTGGAGAGGAAAGTTCCATCCCCGGGTAGCACGGAGTTGTAGCTCAGCTCACAGTCCCAGTGCATTGCTGTAAGAAGCTGCGCTGGGTGCCCAAATGTGTTAGGTCTCTGGAATCAAAGTCTTTAGGCACAGTGGGTCTGTTTCGCTCTCAGAAGCTCCGGATTTATCTGGCTTTTACGAAACTTTGAAGTTTCCAGTCACTATTTCTTTAAGTACTCTTTCAACACCTCTTCTTTTTTTTTAGGTATCTGCTAAAATCACTGTTGAATCTCTAGTTGTTGTGTTTAGGGTACTGCCTAGTCTTTGTTGTTTAGATTTATTGAATATTATTGTTCTTTACTTATATTCATTAATTTACCTTTTTTTGTCTCCACTCTACTCTTTGGAGTGGAGGGTCTCTGTAATGGTACTCAGTGACCTTGACCAGCAGATCAGAAGTTCAATGCTTCTCTGGCACTATAGTGCTAGAGATTACTCATCTCATTTCAGAGCTCCCTGGCGGGCATCTGGTGATGGTCAGAGCATTCTGTGGTGCTGAGTTCAACTCAAACCATGCATCTTAATGCCTAGACTTTCCCACTGGCCCTTCATTCAACTAATTTTTCTTCTAATTTCTTTCACTGAATTTTATAGCATCGGTTTCATTTTTGTCTTTTTAATCATCTTTAGTTGATAAAACTTTATAAATTTTGAGAATTTGCACTTGCTGTTGAAGCATTTTTGCAATGTTACTTTTGAATAACTGTTATTTAATTCCAAAGCTGATTCAGCTTGATGCAAATAATGCTTCTTCATTCAAGTTGTGATTTTCTTGGTTCCTCATTTGTTGATTGAAATATTTTGTATTCCAGATATTAGCTGTTTCAATAGATAATCACACTATAAATATTGGCATGTGTATCATGGCTTAATTTTATTTCCTGTGGTTCTAATGTCATTTTAGTTTGGGGGGACTTTGTGTTTTATTTTGCTTTTCTCTATTTACTTTGGTTTTGTTAGTGTTCCCACTGTCCCTTGCTTGGGAGTCTGGTGACCTCTGTTACTGTGCCTTGGCTCCCCAATGTTTGAGGAGACAAAAGGGTTTCTCATACTATCCCATTTTTTGTGACCAGGAATCTATGCAGTTTCATCTGTCCACTCTGGGTCAGGAAGAAGAGTGTCATTCCATACAGAAAGAGGTTTTCTAAACACAACTACCTACATACTCAGAACTTTCTTGCCACTTCTACATACGAGTTTAAGACATTTGGGTAGAAAGTATAAGTCTTAATCTTGTCAGTTTCTCCCAAATGATTTTCTTTGCTGGTGTTGTTGAGTTCCACTATATTATCTCAGAAGCACCTTCATACACGAGGCAATTAGTGTTGGTTGTCACTTTATTCCAGGATTTTGCTAAACTTAAATGAGTATTGTCTCAGTTTAAGGTTTCAGTTTCATCTGCGTGGATTTTAAAAAGAATGCCCTTTGTAAGATTACTATTGATAATTGTCATATTCAAGAATAGCATTATAACTAGGGACAAGTGAGCATGCTTAAACTGCCTTCCCTTGCACTTTGAGTCTATAAATGGCAATGTTTGTAAAGTGCCTCTGTTGATGGTAAGATGCAAGGTACTTTGCTGTTATATAAGTGACAGGTATAGAATGACCCTGAGCATCACTGGGCATCACAGTCACTGTCAGGTGTGGTTTAAAAACAATAAATATTGGAAAGGAAATATAAGCATTAACCACACTATTTTAAAAGTAACATTAGATGTAACCCTATTAATATTTAAAAAATTGATGTATGTCACTATTCAAGTAAATATTTTTAGAAGAACATGTTAACTCTCACATAGATCAATGTTTCTTAAATCAATTATCTGAGACTTGTGTGATGTAGCTGACCTAAGAAATTGAAAAGTTGTATCAGTGCTGCCCCTTGCAATTGATGTGGAAGGATCCTTCTAAAAAAATGCAGAACAACTTGATCACAGGTTAACTTGGATGTTGTGTGAATAATTGTTCAGTCTAAGATGCTGACACAAGGGATGCGAGAGAAATTATTTTTCATGGAGGGCCTAAATTCATTCTGATCCTGTGACAAAAGGTAGAGTGTCCTGTCCTGAGATCTCCTTTTTTTACCATCCTACCTTACATACCTCTAAAAGGTGCAATACAGTGATGTCATCAGGAAGAACATTGAGGCAGTAAGGCATACATTGTTTCCTTATGCCTGCAAGCCAGTGAGTTTGGACCTCAGGAAAGAAATACAGAGCAAAAGCTTTTGGGGGCTGCAAGCACCTGGGGTTTGCACATCAAAGACAAGCTGGGCAAGTAGCTGGGATCTGCATGTCAAAGACAGGCTGCCAAGCACCTGGGATCTGTGAGAAGAGGAAGACTGACTCTTTTGGTATACTGAAATTTATGTTATTTACTGCAGGCAACTTAGAAGAAGAGATGCTCAGTCTCATCCAAACCAGTCAGGATACATGAGTAATCAGTCCCATTTTCATGGGTCCCATGTTCCTGCTCTTTTGCGGGATAATCTACACGGGCTCATCCTGATGGCCTAGTGCCGCCCCAACACTTGGACATCTGAACTGTAGAACTGTCCTCCCCTTGTTCATTGATTTGCTCAAGTGGGCACCAGTAAGGTCTCCATTGTGAGACTTGTTGTTACTGTGTTTGGCATATTGAATATGGCACAGGTAGCTTGACATGCTTTGCTGTGCGGGAGGGATACTCTTGGTAGCTTGTCGGGCTCTCTGAGATGGATGGAGGATTAGAACCTGGGTCAGCCACGTGCAAGGCAAATGCCCTACCCTCTATCGTTCCGCCCTCTTGGATATCTACCAAGTTATAATTCAATTAATAAATATGACAATTCTCAATAGTATTCTTACAAAGGGCATTCTTTTTAGAATCCACACAGATAAAGCTAAAACCTTAAACTGAGACAATACTCAATTTAAGTTTAGCACAATCCTAGAAAAAAAGCAAGAACCAATACTAGTCGCCTCATTTTTACCCTCTTGCATGAAAGAAAAACTTTTTCTCAAGTAAATGAGACAGAAAAGTGAGAAATCATGACTAGTGACTTAATGCTTCTCCAGGGTATTATTTCAAATTCTACAGAAACTGTCTCTGTGGACAGAATACAAAAATTCTTTTTGAGTTTTCAATCAAATCCTCTGTAACAATCTAATAAATTCCTACTGAGTCATTATTGTAAGCCATGATTTGAAATTTGGACCTGCAAGTAAGTCTAAAATATTTTCAAGTGACTCTTTTTCCTTTGCCCAAATAGTCAATATTGCATTGCATTGTTGCGTGAGATTGTTGCTAGATGTATAAATATGAGTAACCATTTTTTATTTTATGTACTGAATTTGAGAAATTATTTTATATACCCTTAAGAAATGTTAATCAATGAAAACCACCTTACTAAAAGTAAAACCATGAAGTAATGGTTGAAATCAAGGAAAATAAGAAGGAACTATATGATCTACATATTGGGAAGTAATGAATATTTCATGATACTAAAATAGTTTAACAGGATATTGAAAGAAGATTGAAAGCAGTCAAGTTTTCCTTGTCCAGCATTATTAAGTCTACATTTCAACAGCAAATGGTAACTTTTCTTGGTAGCTGAATCTAAAAATGATCAGAACCAATGAGTGATATTCATTGTGAGTGTTTCTGTCTGAATTCCTTGTGAACTCATCTTAGATATTGAAGATGAATGATGACTAAAAATTAACTTCAAAGAACTGTGAGACACTTGAAATCTTCACAAATAGTTTGCAGGGAAAGTGCAATCTCCCAGTTTTTTCAGAGAGCACTGTCCAGGATTGACTTTCTGAGACTATAGTATATCCTGTCATTGAGGGGAGGGAAAGTGCAGAACCCAAAATGTTGGATGCTAGAGCTCAGCAAACAAAAACATGGCAGATGAGTGTCACCCAGAGAAAAACTCTACTAGGATCCAGAAGATGACCTAGCTGCAAACTGGACCCTGAGTATGAATAAGATAATTACTAATTGTTGACCAGATTTGTATGGTCTTTCTCCTCTCCCCTCCCCTCCCCTCCTCTCCCCTTCTCTCTCCTCTCCTCCCTTTCCTCTTTCCTTTCTCCTCTCCTTTCTTCTCCCCTCTATCCTTCTTTATCCTTTTACTTCTCTTCGTTTTCCTCTTCCTTCTATTCTCCTTTCTCCCCTTTCCCCTTTCCCCTCTTCCCTTTCCCCTTTCTCCCCTCCCCTCCCCTCCTCTCCCTTCCTCCCCCTCCCTTTTTTCTCTCCTCTCCTCTCCTCTCCTCTCCTCTCCTCTCCTCTCCTCTCCTCTCCTCTCCTCTCCTCTCCTCTCCTCTCCTCTCCTCTCCTCTCCTCTCCTCTCCTCTCCTCTCCTCTCCTCTCCTCTCCTCTCCTCTCCTCTCCTCTCCTCTCCTCTCCTCTCCTCTCCTCTCCTCTCTTCTCCTCTCTCTAGTCTCCTCTACTATCCCCTTTCTACCCACATCTGTTTTTCAGGACTTATCTCTGGCTCTGTATCATTAAACTTAGGTCATCTATGTGCATAGCAAGCTTCTTAACCATTTAGACTTAGCTAGGTGTGAGTTCTGATTCACCTAGTATATGTGCTTCCCTAGAGGCATTGCATGTCTTTTATTCCTTCCATTCATTAAGTTGTTTTTACTATCAGATTAAAAAACTCTTTAATTCAGAGAACAAGTCTACATGTCACCTACTTTTACCCAAATGAATCAAACTAACAATATATGACACCAAACAAATGTTCATTGATTGATTCAAAAACAATTTGGAGGTCCTATAAATTATCTTTACCCGTAAGTACACAGGGTAAAGTCTTGTCATTTCAATTTATAAGTGACAAGGAGTGCAATTTAACTCCAAGTATTTTTATTTCCTATCTTTTGTCATTGTTATTAAGACTTGGCAATAATAACTCACAGCTTAACTGGAGCCAAGTAACAGAATAGTTTAATCCAGAGGTATTTTAGCTCAATAAATGGCAAAATCTTGTCAAAACATGTTTATAATATAGAAGGGGAGAAAAACACTCTTCTTCAATTACAAGGAGAAGAAGAGAATGATATTCTTTATTTATCTCTTCCCACTACTCAAAATGGAAGAATGCCAAATAAAAGTTTATATTTAGCCCTGCTTCCCGCCTAATGGGGTCCCGGACAGCATACAGCTGCCCCGCCCCGTGCCCTGCGCGTCCCGTCTCCCGATCCCGCTCTCTAACTGCGGCCTGGCCACCCAGGTACCATCAATGACTCTCGGGCCCTCCCATGCCCCCGCTTCCCGCCGAATGGGGTCCCTGACAGCCTGCAGCTGCCCCGCCCCGCGTCCTGCGTGTCCCGCCTGGCTCTCTAACAGGAAGACACTGGGGGCGTGGCCTGTATCTTAGGGGGCGTGGTCTCAAAGTGGGCGTGGCCTCCTGTCAGAGCAGCAGCCTCTAAAGTGGCTGCGGTTATTCTTTATTACCTCAGCATAATAGTTACTGTGCATTTCTTTGAAAATCACTTTAGCCATCTCAAACACTCATGCAAAATATCCATTAGCTTAGTTTGACACTATAAAAGCTGTCAGTGAATAAGGAATTTTAGCATAAGCACAAACCCTCCTTTCCTCAGCAACAGGGAACAAGAATAGATAACTACAAAGTTCCAACTCTATAGTTCTGTAACAATATGAAGAAGCAGCGAAAATCCCCTCCACCAAGAGAGGGTAAAGAAAAGATTCCAGAAAAATCAACGGGGGCTACTCACATCTACGACTTCTCAGATAAACAATTCAGAGAGGAGATCTGTAGGAGAGTCGACCTACTCCAAGCAACCATGGAACAGACATCCAATAAATTAAGGGAGGAGATGAATGAAGCACTGGAACGGTCTACCAAGAAAATACAGGAAGAAATGAGAACAGAAATCTCAAACCTACAAATGGAAGTCACACAAATAAAGGAATCGGTAAACGAATTAAAAATCTCACTAGATGCTCTCAACAGTAGAATGACTACAGTGGAAGACAGAATCAGCGACCTGGAAGATGAGCTGCAGAAAGCTTATAGACAACAACAAATCATGGCCAAAGACCTCAAAATGGCTATAGAGCGAATCAGAGCCCTGGGGGATGACTTCAAGAGAAACAACATAAGAATCATTGGAGTACCAGAACCAAAGGGAAGTAACCCCAATGAAAAAAACACAGTCAAAGACATCATTGCTAAGAAATTCCCAGAGCTGGAGAAGGCAGGCATCCAGATCCAAGGAGTCCGAAGAGTACCAGCAAAAAGAGACCCAAATAAAAAGACTCCAAGGCATATCATAGTCAGAATGACGGATACTATGGATAGAGACACAATTCTGCAAGCAGCAAGGTCAAAGAAGGAAATCACATACAAAGGAGAACCCCTCAGATTTACAGCAGACCTGTCAGAGGAAACCCTCCGAGCTCGAAGACAATGGTGGGACATAGTGAAAAAACTCAATGAAATGAATGCCTCACCAAGAATACTTTATCCGGCTAAACTCTTACTCAAACTCTAAGGAAACATACACTACTTCTCAGACAAACAACAGCTCAGGAACTTCATAGACTCAAAACCAATGTTGAAAGAAGGTCTAAAGGGGCTACTGTAAGACAAGGAGGAGCCCCATAAGAACAACAAATCCCACAGAAAGATGACACAAAACCACATCACAATAATCTCTCTCAATGTCAATGGCCTAAATGCACCTATCAAGAGACACAGAGTGGCTAAATGGATCCGGAAATTAAACCCAACATTCTGCTGCCTGCAAGAAACACACCTGAACAGAGTAAACATAGACTCAAAGTCAAAGGATGGAAAACAATCCTGCAAGCAAACAACTCCCTTAAAAAAGCTGGAGTGGCCATCCTGGTATCCGACAACATAGACTTCAAGTTGAAAAAGATTAAAAGGGACAGCGAAGGTCATTTTCTATTTATCAAGGGATATGTACAACAGGAAGAAATCACACTCTTAAATGTATACGCTCCTAATGAACGACTGGCTAAATATTTAAAACAACTCTTAACAGACCTCAAAGAGTACATCACTAACAGCACAATAGTAGTTGGAGACTTCAATACGGCCTTATCACCTCTAAATAAATCAACAAGAACAAAACTCAACAAGGAAACACTGACTCTGAAAGAAGAAATTGAAGAGAGAGGCCTAACAGACCTATAAAGGGCCTTACACCCCAAAAAGAAAGAATACACATTCTTTTCCAGTGCACATGGAACATTTTCTAAAATAGACCATGTACTGGGCCCCAGAACATACCTCAATAGAATAGGAAAAATAGAAATTGTATCAACCATCTTTTCAGACCACGATGCGCTGAAGATAGTAGTTATCCACTCACCAACACGGAGAACCAAATGAAACACCTGGAAATTAAACAATTCAATGTTGAACAATGAGTGGGTCAGGAAGGAAATCAAGGAAGAAATCAAAAGATACTTAGAAACAAATGAGAATGAAGACACGAGCTGCCAAATCCTATGGGACGCAGCTAAAGCCGTGTTAAGGGGAAAAATTATAGCTCTCCATGCATTCCTCAGGAAGGAAGAAAGGGCCCACATAGATAGCTTGACTTCACGACTCAAGACCTTAGAAAAGGACCAGAAAAAGGAACTCAAACCAGACCGAGGGAAAGAAATAATAAAAATTAGAGCAGAAATTAACGACATCGAAACAAAAAAACAATCCGAAAGATCAATGAAACAAAGAGCTGGTTCTTCAAGAAAATAAATAAGATTGATAAACCGCTAACAAGACTCACAAAGAAAGAAAGAGAGAGAGCCCTAATAAATCAGAAGTGAGAAGGGGGACATCATGACAGAAACCAGTGAGATACAAAAGATCATTAGAGACTACTTTGAAGGCCTATATGCCACAAAACAGGATAACCTAAAAGAAATGGATGAATTCCTGCACTCCACAAACTCCCAAGACTGAACAAAGAAGACTTGGAATACCTGAATAGACCCATCAATGTTAAGGAAATTGAAACTGTAATCAAACATCTCACTTATACAATAGACTTATACAGTAACGTTGCAGGCTACAAAAGCCGAAAGCCCAAAAACAAAAGCCCAAGCCCAGATGGTTTCACCGGTGAATTCTTCCAAACATTTCAGGAAGACCTATTGCCAGTTCTCCTCAAACTTTTCCAGGAAATTGAAAAAAAAGGAACTCTCCCAAACAGTTTCTATGGAGCATACATCTCCCTAATAACAAAAGCAAACAAAGACACCACTAAGAAAGAAAATTACAGACCAATATCCCTGATGAACATCGATGTGAAGATTCTCAACAAAATATTAGCAAATAGGATCCAACAACTCATCAAAAAGATCATACATCATGACCAAGTGGGATTCATCCCGGGGATGCAAGGATGGTTTAACATTCGGAAATCAATCAACATAATCCACCATATCAACAAAAGTAAAGATAGAAACCATATGATCATATCAATAGATGCAGAGAAAGCATTTGACAAGATCCAACATCCTTTCATTATGAAAACCCTCACCAAAATGGGGTTTAGAGGAACTTTCCTCAAGATAGTCGAAGCCATCTACCACAAGCCTACAACAAGCATTATCCTCAACGGGGAAAAACTAAGGGCCTTTCCTCTAAGATCAGGTACAAGACAAGGATGCCCAATCTCACCACTTCTCTTCAATATAGTACTGGAAGTACTTGCGATAGCTATTAGACAAGAAAAAGAGATTAAGGGCATCCAGATAGGAAAGGAAGAAATCAAACTCTCACTATTTGCAGATGATATGATACTATATCTAGAGAAGCCTAAAGCCTCTACTAAGAAACTCTTAGAAACAATAGACTTATACAGTAACGTTGCAGGCTACAAAATTAATATCCAAAAATCCATGGCCTTCCTATACACAAACAATGAGGCAGAGGAAAGGACATGAAAAAAGCAATCCCATTCACAATCATGACCCAGAAAATCAAGTACCTCGGAATCAGCTTAACCAAGGAAGTAAAAGACATTTTCAAAGAAAACTATAAAACACTACTCCATGAAATCAAAGAGGACATGAGGAAATGGAAACATATACCCTGCTCGTGGATAAGGAGAATCAATGTTGTCAAAATGGCAATAGTCCCCAGAGCATTATACAGATTCAACGCAATCCCTATAACTATACCCATGACATTCTTCAAAGAAATGGATCAAGCAATACTAAAATTCATATGGAACAACAAATGCCCACGGATAGCTAAAACAATTCTTTGGAAAAAGACGATGGTAGGCATCATCCTCCCCAACTTCAAACTTTACTACAAAGCAGTAACAATTAAAACAGCATGGTACTGGAACAAAGGCAGACCAATGGAACAGGTTGGAATATCCCTACACACAACCCCAAATGTATGATCATCTAATCTTTGATAAGGAAGCAAGAGATGTGAAGTGGAGCAAGAAAAGTCTCTTCAACAAATGTGCTGGCACAACTGGACAACCACATGCAAAAAAATGGGCTTAGACCTTGACCTGACACCATGCACAAAAGTCAGATCAAAATGGATTAAAGACCTCAACCTTCGACCACAAACCTTAAGGTAAATTGAAGACAAGGTCGGCAAAACCCTCCACGATATTGAAGATAAAGTTATCTTCAAAGGTGACACGGAAATAAGCAATCTAGTAAAAACAGAGATCAACAAATGGGACTACATTAAACTAAAAAGCTTCTGCACAGCAAAAGATACAGTGACCAGTATACAAAGACTATCCACAGAATGGGAAATGACATTCACACAATACCCATCAGATAAGAGGTTATTATCAATGGTATATAGAGCACTGGTTGAACTCTACAAGAAGAAAACATCCAACCCCATCAAAAAATGGGGCGAAGAAATGAACAGAAACTTTACCAAGGAAGAAATACGAATGGCCAAAAGGCACATGAAAAAGTGCTCTACATCACTAATCATCAGAGAGATGCAGATCAAAACAACCACGAGATACCACCTCACACCACAGAGACTAGCACACAGCCAAAAGAACAAAAGCAACCGCTGTTGGAGAGGATGTGGGGAGAAAGGGACCCTTCTACACTGCTGGTGGGAATGCCGACTGGTTCAGCCCTTCTGGAAAACAATATGGACGATTCTCAAAAGACTAGAGGTTGAGCTCCCATTTGTCCCAGCAATACCACTGCTGGGAATATATCCCAGAGATGCAAAAAGTATAAACGAAACGACATCTGCACATGTATGTTCATTGCAGCACTGTTTACAATAGCCAGAATCTGGAAAAAACCCGAATGCCCTAGAACGGATGACTGGTTGAGGAAACTTTGGTACATCTATACAATGGAATACTATGCAGCTGTTAGAAAAAACGAGGTCATGAATTTTGTATTTAAGTGGATCGGCATGAAAAGTTTCATGCTAAGTGAAATGAGTCAGAAAGAGAGAGACAGACAGAAAGATTGCACTCATCTATGGCATATAGAATAACAGAGTGGGAGACTAACACCCAAGAATCGTAGAAATAAGTACCGGGAGGTTGACTCCATGGCTTGGAGACTGAACTCACATTCTGGGGAAAGGGCAACTCAGAGAAGGTATCACCAACTATAATGTAGTCGAAGGCCATGCGGGGGAAGTGAGTTGTGGGCTGAATGAGGGCTAGAGACTGAGCACAGTGGCCACTCAACACCTTTATTGCAAACCTCAACAGATAATTAGAGAGAGAGAACAGAAGGGGATCCCCTGCCACAGTGGCAGGGTGGGGTGGGGGGGAGATGGGATTGGGGAGGGTGGGAGGGATGCTGGGTTTACTGGTGGTGGAGAATGGGCACTGGTGAAGGGATGGGTTCCCGAACTTTGTATGAGGGAAGCATAAGCACAAAGGTGTATAAATCTGTAACTGTACCCTCACGGTGATTCACTAATTAAAAATAAATAAAAATAAAAAAAGAAAAAAAAAGAAAAAAGTTTATATTTGTACATGCAAAGTATAATAATATAATTAAATTATTCAAATGTGCCAGCAACAAGATTATTTTAGAAAAAAATCCCTTGGTAGTTCAACCTCTTTAAAGATGCATAAAATAGAAGAAATAATCCTCTTCAAAGTTGAAAACAGTGATTAAGTTACCACTCAGTCTCATCTTCTTTCAACTAAGTAGCACTTAGAGTTTTCCTTACAGTTTTCAGATATAGGTCATAGTTTTCACTCCTTAATCACTTCAGTCCATGTGGCCTACCCAACTCCTTCACATCTTTCTTCACATCTTTCTCATATAATTTTCATGGCTTTACAATACCTTGTGTTTAATGGCAGGGTGAGCCAAAAGGATCAAAGATTTATTTGATTCTTGTTGGCTTGTATTACAACAATGACATACTGTTCTGGCTTATAGACAAGGAGGAAGCAATAAATATAGCAAGTCTGACCTTCAGAAAAGTTTTCTATTCTATTATGAATACTGTTTTATTCAGCAAGCCAGAAAACTAATCATTTTCATTACCTAATGGAAGGGAACTCATGAGATCTGACCCAATAATTTCTAATATTTGTAATCCTGAACCAAAAAGAGTGGTTCCTGCTACCTATTTCCAAATCTCTATAAATAATTGTACTCTATGTAGTCTTTTAAAATATTGTCTTAGTTCCTGGGCTCCTCTGACTTATATATGGATTAACTAGAATGTACTTTCCTACACTAAACCTTTCTGAAACGGTCTTATATTAAAATAATAGGTTTATACATTTAATCATAAATTTTCCCACATGAAGGCAGAAGGGGAACTCAGAGAATAAACAAATATGGAAATTTCAAAGCCACAAGGAGAAATTCTTAATATTCTTGGAACTTAACCCAACAATTGAAAATCCTAATTTGAGTGTCATCAATTTCAGTCACTATCTTGGTCTGCACATAAAAAAGTTCCTTTGAGTATTGTTTGCATTTCAACATAGACTACCAAGAAGCATCATAGACCAGATGTGTACTTAATATCGGAAGGTTCAAATTTATTTTACACTAAGTATAATATAGTGACTTAAACCTTTAAATTTAATATTTTCTAATTCTTGATATTTTGAAAACAACAAAGTTATGCTCAATTGTCACTGTATCACTGTCATCCCATTGTTTACTGATTTACTCTAGCAGGCATTGATTTACTCGAGCAGGTGCCAGTAATGTCTCCATTCATCCCAGCCCTGAGATATTAGCAGCCTCTCCTTATTCATTTTTCCAAATGATTGGAGGCTCTTTTCAGCATCAGGGGAATGAGACCTGTTATTGTTACTGTATTTGGCATATCAAATACGCCAGGGAAGCATGCCAGGGTCTTCCATGCGGGTGAGATACACTTGGTAGCTTGCCAGGCTGTCCGAGAGGCATATATAATATATATATATAAATATATACATACATATATTTCCCTTTATGATGATGTGTTGGAAGAATATGTTCAATCATGTGTGAAGCTTGGCCTGCCTGAGCGAGCATGTGGAAAGTGGGCTAAAGCGTGTTGGCAGCCTGGTCTGGGTCCTTTGTGGTGGGGAGGGCTCTCACCCAACCCCCTCTGGGGCATCCCTGGTGCAGAGTCTGGTAACATGGTTATGGGAGGTCTCATGTTATGCTCCCTTTTGGGAGAAGCAGCACTGAGTTCTGGAGGGTGGCTGATAATGAGATTATCTGGCACCGCAGAGGGTGGTTTATGGGTGTGACCCCTGGGTGGCTGGAGGACCCCTGGGGGAAGCAGGCAGAGTACCCCTGCTCCTGGTCCCGTTGAACCCAGAGTCCAAGGTCACAAAGTTCCACATTACCTGAGTTCTGTGGGAGTTTGTTCATGCGTGAGGCTCGGCCTGAGAGTGTGGAAAGTGGCCTGGAGAGTGGTGGCAGTTGGGTAGTGGAGGTTGGCTGCTGGGGCTGGGTCCTTTGGGGTAGGGATGGCTCTCACCTGCCCCTTCTGGGGCATCCCTAGCATGGAGTCCGGTGACATGGTTATGGAGCCTCATTTTATGCTCCCTTCTGGGAGAAGCAGCCATGAGTTCAGTTATATGTTGATATGCTCAGTTATATCTTGATAAATCCATTTCTCTTCTATCATTTCTTCTCTCACTTCTAGGTCTTTTACTTTGTAATAATCACACATTCACAACAGAATCTAGTACTTTTAAATGTTTAGCTATTAAGCTGTGCTTTGTAATTAAAAACAGACATTACATATCTTATAGCATTACCAATTCCAATTAGGATAAGCAGCTCCTTGGGAAAATGGGAAAAGTTTACATTTTCACATTCTTAAATGTGAAAAGTGTTGATGAAAGTTTAGTAAAAGCGGTCAGTATTTACCTGAAAGTTTTATTAGAATAAGAGTTAGGTAGATCATATGCCTCTCTAACTCAGTCTCTGATATGCATACTCCACTGTGATTTGGCCTTATGGGTTAACTTAGACAAGTTATTTGAACTCAAACAGCTAGATTCGATGGTCATGTTAAGACAACTCTCCCAGGGTCTGGGGTAGGGTCAAGTTTAACGGAGTTTGTTTGATTAATAAATGACTCATTTATAGATAGTGACACACTTTTGCCCCTATACAATATGAATGAAATAAAACTTTATAAATGTGCTATGATTTAGACTCTGTTCATTGTTTGAATTTATTAACCAGAATCAAAAGAATAACATATGCTATGATGGCATAAGGACAGTAGTAGAGGGACTTTAGTCTTCTACAACAAAATTATAAAAGCTATCACTAGTTAACACTGCTATCTAACTACAACTTTAAAAAAGGTCATTAAAATTTGAAGAGCTGTGATTTGGAATTCTGTTAATGACAGGGTTCCATGTGTACAATATTCTATCACCGTATCCCTCTACTAGGTGTCCACTTCACAAAAGTGCATGTGATGACAGAGATCATTTAAAAAGTTGGGGATTTGAGATTAGGGGCAATTGTTATTTTACTCACCTTTGTTTCCTAAAGATAAATTCAGTACCACACAAGAAGTGCATATCATATCCTTTTGATGCAATAATATTTCCAAAAATCTATTTGCATAAATATTATAAATGAAGCAAATACATTCTGTTTCATAAAAATGGAATGAATAGTGCTTCCAAAACTTACAAAAATTTCTAAAATATTACAACTTTAATCACTGTCACTGACACTGTCATTGTCATTCCATTGCTCATCGATTTGCTCAAGCGAGCACCAGTAACGTCTCCATTGTGAGACTTGTTGTTACTGTTTATGTGTTATCAGAGTCTCAATATTATATTTTTTGGAATTTTTATATTTTAAAAAAGAGCTAAATAAAAATGTTAAAGTAGCATTTTCTTATTTTTAAAAAACTCAGTGATACTTAAGATAGTAGATTTTTTATATTTTAGAATTATATTTTAAAATTCTAATATATGGATTTAAAAATTCTAATATATGGATTTTAAAATTCTGTGCCAGTGCGATAGCACAGCAGGTAGGGCATTTACCTTGCTAGCCGCCAACCTGGGTTTGATTCTTCCACCCCTATCGAAAAGCCCGGTGAGCTACCAAGGGTATCTCTCCCACACAGCAGAGCCTGACAAGCTACCATGGCATATTCGATATTCAATTTGATATAACTTTAATATCATGATGAATTAGCATGATATGGTGAATCACAGTGACAGATGCCAGAGAAAGTAAACATAAAGGATTCAATTATCTTTACATATTTAATTCATGTGTAAATATGTATATACATTGCATGTATAGCTACATTTCATTCACTTCATTATCATCACTATATCATCATAATAAAATATAAGCAGTTATTTTAATAAAGACTATCAATCTGTTCTAGACAAGAAAATTGATGATGTTACTTAGAAGTATTAATTTGAACTTATAATTTTACTACCCTGAGCCTCCCAACAAAACATCATATACCAGAATATCTAGCACAAATTTTGGACCTCTCCAACATATTTTGCTATATTTACTTGGAACATGACCTGATTTTGGTGTGAGTTTGCATGTTGTGTGTATAAATATACATATAAATAATACATAATATCCTTCAATATGTACTTCCTACTATTTACAAGAATCTATACATATTATATATAGATATGTGAATATATTTACACATATCTATATTTATCCATTTAGATATACATAGATACTTGTTACAGTAAATTATGACTTATCAATACAAGTCTGTTTTGAGAACTTTTCCAGCTATGTAAAGAATAGCCTTACTTCATTAACTCAGACAGTTTTTCTGAATAGAGATTGTATTAAACACTAGAAAATGTCCCTAAATACCTAAAAATATAATGCAGTGGTTCCATACCAATTTTAAATTCCATGATTTTTAAAAATTAAACTGCCATGAGAGAGATTCACAGAAAAAAAAAGCTGATCGTGATTGGGTTTCAGTCATACAATGTTCCAGCAGCCATCCCTCCACCACTTACATTTCCCACCAGCAATCCCTCTAGTTTCCTTCCTGCATCACATCCTGACCAGCCTGTCCCAATGGCAGGCATTTTCCTTTTCTGTCTCTGACTCTGTCTCTGTCTCTGTCTCTGACTCTGTTTCTGTCTGTCTGTCTGTCTCTCTTTCTTTCTCTCTCTCCTTTTGAGCATTATAGTTTGCAATACAGATACTTAAAGTTTACCATGTTTGTTCCTTTACCTACTTTTCAGCATGCAATTCTTATCCAGTGATCATTTCCAACTATCTTTGTCATAGTGGTCCCTTGTCTATCCCAACTGCCTTCTCCCCCAGCACTTGAAACAGTCTTCTAACCATGGGCCAATTCTCCTGACCCTCGTTTTTACAGTCCTTGGGTATTAATCTATTTTTTTTTTTACATTCCACAAATGAGTGCAATCAGTCATGAAAGTTGCTTATAAATGAATGAACATGGAGAGTATCATCCTGAGTGAAATGTATTAGAAGGAGGACAGAGATAAAGAATTCAATGATTTTTATTTGTCCTACATGACAAAAGGTAATTTTAACAACAAAATTGATACACCACTTATATGAACATTCTTGGATATGAACAAGAAATGTGAGCCCCAATATGCACAATTAAATAAAATAAAAAATTTATGTAAATATAAATATAAAAAGCCACAATATGCACTTTTTTCTTTTCGGAAGAAAACCTTTGCCTTATTAGTTCAGTGTCCTATTGGGGGACTATTTGCTGTCTAGTATTTCCACTTTTTTGTGCTTTTTAAAAATAGTTTTTGGTATATAAAAAAAAGAGTCTCTTGCCCGCACACCTGGCTGTCTTCCCCAGGGCCCCTTGGAGGGGATGGGCTCCAGCTTCCCTCCCCACCCAGAGCAGAGCTCCCGGCAGCCGAAGACCACTGGAACCTAGTTACAGCCATGCCCAAGGCCCCTCTCCACACATTCGGACAGGCCTCATGCATGAAGGTACCAGCAGAGGAACCCAGATGTGTGTAATCCCATCAACAGCCAACATCCAGAGAGAGACTTAAAAGCAAGCTCCCAGAAGCTCCCAGATATCCTGTAGCCTACTTCTCCCTCTGGGAGAAACTGGCAAGCTTCTGAGAGTTTCCTGCCCACATGGGGCAGCCTTGCAAGCTTCCCATGGTGTATTCATATGCTAAATCCAGTAACAAGCTGGATCTCATTCCCCTGACCCTGAAAGAGTCTCGAGTGCTACATCATTGTTGGGAGGGCCAAGTTGAGAGAGACTTCTAAGATCTCAGGGAAAGGACGAATGGAGAGGTTACTGAGCCTGTTCGAGAAATCGACAATTAACGGGATTTTGTGATTCGTGATTTGTGGTATATAATATTCTCTAAGTACAGTGTTTAGTGCTGTTTAGTTTTCTAAATGCAAGAAAGCTTTGATCTGTTATAGAAAAATCCCTCTGTTGGTTAAGCCTCATTCAGGTGTGCTATAGAGCTACTGACCTTGAAAACAATGTTAATTAATCAATAGTATATATTAAATAAGGTGTCTTTAAA
This sequence comes from Sorex araneus, assembly GCF_027595985.1. Taxonomy (NCBI): domain Eukaryota; kingdom Metazoa; phylum Chordata; class Mammalia; order Eulipotyphla; family Soricidae; genus Sorex; species Sorex araneus. The sequence continues at coordinate 153,629,105 of NC_073303.1, read as the reverse complement.
CAGAGTGAAATATAAAACAAGATGTGACTGCTTGCTTGATGAAAATATTAGACATAAAGCTTCTTCCTTCCAGAAACTTGATTCTACACTTCCCCTGAAGAAAATCAGCACATCCTAATTGTAGAATCTTTAGAAAGCCTGTTGTTAATAAGCTCAGTTGATCTGCAATAAAGTACAGTTGGAGGCCATCTATATGTAAATGACAATAAAAACAGGCTGAAAAAAATGCAAAATAACAACAATGGAATCAATTATCAAAGTACATGCAGTGTGATCTTGAGGCTAAGAGTTTAAATAGATGTCTGAGTTCAGAGCTCTCTACTTCCATGTTTTCTGAGATTGTGCCTGTGTAAGACTTGTACTGTCCTGACTATGTACTGTGGTTACTAGGACAGCAGAATTTTGCTTATGATGAAATAATCATTTGGCAACAATACATAAGAGGCACAGAAAAGCAATACTGGTAAGGGCAATGGTGAGTTAGCTCTCTAAGGCTGTCTTGGAAAACAAGAGGCAATTTGCTATGTCTGAGCCTGAAAAGTTGATGGGTAGTGAAGCACCAACACCATTTTCATAGAGTCAAAAAATGAATGTTGTTTCACATAATGATAAACTAATAACATGAAAAAGAGCAAGAGAATAGAAAATTGAAATTACAATAGTTGAACTGGACAGATCAAAAAAGATAGGTTAAGACCCATGCTTTGGTCATGGTGGATTCCAGTTTAATCCCTGGCAGTGGATATGGTCCACTATATGCTTCTAGGAGTATGTCCTGAACACAGGTGTTGCCTCAAACTACAGTACTTAATAAAAGCAGACTGAATTTTCTATCTTTTAGGGGGAAGAGGGAAGTGCAGGACATACTTGTCGATGCTCAGAGATTACTCATGACTCAGCATTCAGGAATTACTCCAGGCAGTTGCTCATGGGACCATATGGTATGCCAGGTATGGAACCTGAGTTGACCTCATGCAAGGCCCTACTGCTGTACTACTGCTCTTGTCTCAGAATTTTTAATTACTTAGAAAGGTGTGACCCCTCCCAAAGACAAAATAATGGATAGATAGATAAATAAATAAATAAATAATTAAATTTTTAAAAAGTTGTCTGGGCTGTCATGATAGCACCGCGGGTAGGGCGTTTGCCTTGCATGTGGCCGACCTGGGTTCGATTTCCAGCATCCCATATGGTCCCCCGAGCACTGCCAGGAGTAATTCCTGAGTGTAGAGCCAGGGTAACCCCTGAGCAACACTGGGTGTGACCCAAAAGAGCAATCAATCAATCAATCAATCAATCAATTAATAAATTGTCTCTCTCGGAGTCGAGGCTGTAGTTTGTTCTTATTCTCTGGTAGTTATTTAATACTTATTCTGCATATTCATTAGATATTGTTGTTGACTTGAAGCCCTGAATATAGTGAAGAAAAGAATGGAACAAGGCTTGAAAGTAGCCCTCCCCACATACACTTTTTTAGTGGGAAATAGAAAGACAGTGTTTATTGACAGAAGAAATTGATAAATGAATCCTTAAGCATGTTCTTCACTCTACAATTGAAGGTGAGAGTGGCAACTCTAAAACTGCACTTCAGGTAGCAATTCCCAAAGTGCATTTACTCCCTAGGGTTCTTTGTCAAAATGCAGACTCTGATGCAGCAGCTCTGGGGTAAGACCTATTGTACAGTCATAACAAGCTCCCAAGTGTTGTTAACTGCTGCTTATCTGCAAAGCACACTGTGAGTAGCAAAGCCTCAGCATACAAAATTTTCACCTGAGGATTTTAAAAATCCTTTTTGTTCTTGAGCCCTCCCAGATAACCTGATGCTACAGCCCCAGGCTGGGCCAAAATTCCAAGTGATTAGAATGCAGATGGTATTGAGACAATGCTTTTACAAAGCTCTGATTTATGAGCTTTAAAAGATTTCTTCATTAGCAGTCTCTCCTTCAAGATTAACACATGTTTTCTAATTCCTGCCACCTGGAATTTTCAAAACACATCTTGTAATTCTAGGAAGATTTAAAGTAAGGTTGAAAAAGAACACATCATGCTAGAAATTTAATAAAATTCAGAAGACACAACTCAGTTTATTTATTTGGAAACAAATATTTGCTCAGCATTTATTATTAATTTATGTCTCAGGTGTTTAGATTAGGTACTTGAATTACACAGATTAAGAAGAATCGAGCCAGATCTTGAAATAAGCCCATTTAAACTGAACAAATAGGTCATAAATGCTATGTGAGGAACTGCAGTCAATAAAGGTGTTTTCTATAGTCTTGCAAGAACTAGTTTCAGTTACTTGGAAGCAATGAATACATTCCTTGGTTTCCTTTAATTGCTCCCATACATAAAATAATACTAAGAAACTAAGTATTGGACCATCTACAGCTTCTTTTGTCCACTTAACCACAGTCATCTATTTCACGAAATTACAAAGCATGTGTTTAGCAACTACTGTTTTTATTTAAAATAATTTAAATAAATTCTAATTTCCAAGTTGTTATTATACAGAATTGCTATTGGAGATAACAAATTAATGACTCAAGTGTCATACTGTCTTGTTTTAGGTGTCTGGTTTATTTCTGATACTGAAATTTCCTCAACAGCTCTAATAGTGCCTTCTCTTCCATGTTAATAGTAGCACTGTAGCACTGTCGTCCCATTGTTCATCAATTTTCTCGAGCAGGCACCAGTAACGTCTCCATTGTGAGACTTGTTGTTACTGTTTTTGGCATGTCGAATACGCCACAGGGAGCTTGCCAGGATTTGCCATGTGGGTAAGATACTCTCGGTAGCTTGCTGGGTTCTCCAAGAGGGATGGAGGAATCGAACCCAGGTCAGCTGCATGAAAGGCAAACACCCTACCCGCTGTGAATTAAGAATTTATTTTAATGGTTCAAAAACATGAAATACACATTCTTCCTTTCTCCTCATTTAATTCTACATCATGTCTATTAAATTAGAGCAGAAGAGATAACATTTAAGATTGCTTTATCTTTAATGATGCTGTAATGCTCAGGCAATGTATATGTGTTTGTGTGTGTGTGTGTGTGTGTGTGTGTGTGTGTGTGTGTGTGTGAGGGCTGTATCAAATAATGGAAACAGAGCAACGATTCCAATAAAAATCATTTTAGTTGCAAATAGAACTTGGTTTCTCCTGGGCAAAGTCTATGATCTGTAACATTGCTAGCTAAAGAAAGATGATGACTGCTTTGCTGTTTTCATTTATATTTCAAACATGATCAGTTAACCTTAAAAATACCAAATAAATACCACAGAAAAGAGCACAGCCCACAATCTGAGAGAAAAATAATTTCAGGTCTATTTCTTCAGTTTACAAAAATAAATTAATAAATAAGAGCAATTGTGGTAGGCTTTGGTTGATGTTACCATGAGGTGCTGAACAGATGAATATGAAAGTGTGAAGGCAAGGATATCAGGCCAAGAGGTATAACCACACTAGAAAGAGTAATTTAGAAATGCTGGACAGGGCAGCAAATCACCCTTTGTTTCAGTCACGAAAATCATTCCTGCTCCAGGAGTTCTGATCTTGAAAGGGTTTTCAAGATGTAACCCGGAATAAATTGTTTTCTTTCAAAACAAGGTTATAGTGTTACTTCAGATTTTTGTTCACAGGAAATGATTTAGCTGGCTCAGTCCTAAGTAGGAAAAAATACTTTCATGGAGAGGATGACCGAGTGTAGAGTTTACTTGTTCATACAGGTTTATCTAAGTGACATTCACTTTTTATCTTTATTTTTATTTTAGAACTAATTACTCTCGTAATACAGGTCCTATATGCTCACTTTCAGTGTATGAAAAACCAAGCTAAATTTATGGTGTTTTAGTCTCAGTGATCACAATCAGAGTGAGGGATCATTTTTTTCACAAAGTAAACAAAATAGTGGCCATCATATGTGTACATAATCTCGCCCCCAAATGAAAATACTTTAAGTGACAGTTTCCACAGAGATGCCAACAATTTATGTAAATATTCAAAAAGTAATTTTTATTCGAGTTAGAAAAAGTTGGTGTCTTTCACACACTTTCTTTATTTAAAATAGCAATTATCCTTCTGATATTTTTTACTATGGTGTTTAATGCACATTATGATGATGAATAACCATTAAAATCATGTCTTATTAAACATTGTGCTTTTTGTCATACATATAAAAATATACACTTGCTTTTTTATAATTTAAGAAAACCAGGAAATGTAAGTTATATTTTAGGAGTAAAATATACTTAATATTAAAATCTGATATACAATAATAAAATTATACTGATGTATCTTGCAAGTGATAACACATAATTGAAAGATTCCTATACTAGAGGAATCACAACTCTGGGAAAAGACAAAGAGCCTAATTTATTCTGACTAATCAGGATTGATGTTAATTAAAGAAGACTCCAAGATAATGACTTCTCATTACTACCTGATAGATGAAAGTAGATTGTTCTTCTTCTAGGTAAAATGGCAATTAGAAAACTTTTTAAAAAGAAATTTATTTTCAGATGAAACTCCTCTATAATTTTGATGTGTTCATACATAATTATTTTTGAGAAATAATATAGACAAATTGTTTTATTGAAAGCTATTTATTCTATAGTATTTATCACATTTTGTTTTATATGCACAGGATAAAGCCATTCTTTTAACAAAATGGCAAAGAGAATTCTGATTTGCACTATTTGTGGAATGTTCTATATTAAACATCATAGTCTAGCGAAGTGATTAAGACTAAATTTCAAATTCCAGTTGCTTCATCAATGGACCCCAAACTTCAGTAAGTTTGTTGTAACATAATTATCTGGCTCCCATTTCAGAGTCTGTACTCCAGAAAAATGGTAAATAAATGCTAACTACATTATTCAGTTTTCAAAGCTACTTCATAAATGACCACATATATACTGGCTCAGAACAACACACATTTATTGTCTCATACGTTCTCTATGTCAGTGGCCTGGACAAAAACAAGTTCCTTAAAGTGTCCACACGGGAAGCAAACTATTAGATGGGGCTTCTCTTCTGGGCTCTGAATCATTGTCCTATCACATGGATTATTGACAGAAGTCAGTTTCTTGTGGCTAAAAGATGAAGGTCTTTAGCAACCAAAGATTTACTCCATCCCCTGCCACATGGTACTTCTGAGACACAGTGATTTCTGTTCCAAGTCAACATGAATGAATCTATTAATAGTATTTACTTCTTGATCACCTTTATGTTCAATTTCTAATCTCATTATGAAAAAATGGTAATCAGAATATTGACTTGCACTGCTTGTGGATGTTCTAACTAAAAGTCTAGAACATTTGGTTACAACATCCCATAAGAACCCTCTTCTACTTTAACATGAAATCTGAGAATCAGGTACCTTAATCACACCTACATATTTTTTAACTTGGCCATGTATGGTAACTTGTCTTCATATTCACATTCCTCTCCTGAATTCCAGGGAAGATGATTTCAATCAAAAGATATAAACTATAGGGACAAATTTAGAATTTTACCTATTACTGGTATTCTCTCATCCTGTTTTAGTAGGACCCAGGTCTCTGAGGCATATGTTAGTGCAGGAAGAATGGTGGAGTCAAAAGATGTGCCCAGAGCTGGAGGTTCTTGAACCTTACCAACTTCTTCGATGCCCTTGAATGTGTTCCATGCCCTCTCTTCCTCCTGCACAGTTCTGGCACCGAGTCATTCATCATGTTGATTTTTCGACCCAGGTACACATATCATTGACTATTGAGGATTAGGGATGCTGCCTCATTTGCCAAAACATCAAAAATCAGATGGCTGGACACAATGCAATTGGGAAATAACCACTGCACTAGAGCCATTGCCAACTGGATTCCATGGATATCAAAAGAATGCGTGGCCACCCACCTATGAGATGGGTGGACTTCTTAGTCAAGACCCTGAAAGAACAGTTTGATGATCTTCATGTTCCTGGAGCAAGGAGACACCATTGGGTCACACTAACACACAACAGGGATGAATGGAGACATTGCTGGCACCCACTCAAGCAAATGGATGAGCAACAGGACAAGTGATACAAGTGATACTGGCATATTTTATTGCTCATGTTATATTGTGCCATTTTTATATTAAATGTCTCATTTAAAACTACTGGCCAGAGATATTACAGGAATCCTGATTTGATCTCCATCACATGTTCACCCAAGCACCATTTAGGGTCACTTCTGAGCAGAGATTAAGGAATAGCCTATGAGCTCTCTGGCCCATACCCACCAAATATATAAAATAAAGTGATTCATAGGATATTATTCAGATATATAATACCTCTAGTTTACATATATTTTAATATTTTAAACATAATCAAGTTTATAAATATGATTAAAAAAATTTCACCCTCTTGAAGGTTGTTCACACATTCACAGGATTTATCTGGGCTGTCTTTTACAGATACTTCCAATGTGGTAAAAATTTAAAAGATCAACAGATCTGAAAAAAAATAAAATTTACAAAATTTAAAATATCTGAATATTGGTTTATCAGAATGTATTTCTAATATAATAATAAATTAAAGAAGCATCACAAAAATTGCAAATGAAAATTTTGTGTAATTTAAAAAAACAGTGAATACTATTATTCCTAGGTTAGTGGTCCATACTTAGAAATTGTTGAAAGAAACAATACCAAAAGCAGACAGAGATATCACAAAGAAAGAGAATTAGAGGTTGATAATCATAATAAACACAGACGTGAAGATCCTCAACAAAATCTTAGCAAACAGAATCCAATGACTCATCAGAAAGATCATACACCATGGTCAAGTATGATTCTTCCCTGGAATGCAAGGATAGTTCAACATTCACAAGTCAATCAACTTAATCCATCATATCTACAAAAGAAAATATAAAAACCATACGATCATATAAATAGATGCAGATAAAACATTTCACAAGGTTCTGTACTGTTTATGATTAAAAACTCTAAGCTAAATGTGCCTCAGAAAATCAGGTATCTTTGAATCAACTTAACTAAAGAGGTAAAGGACTTACATAAATAAAATTATAAAACACTACTTCAAGAAATAAGAGAAGACATTAAGAAATGGAGACACATCTCTGCTCAGGGATATGGAGGATTAACATTATCAAAATGGTAATATTCCCCAAAGCACTATACATATCCAATACAATCCCATATTTAATACATGAGGATACTCATTACCTTCTTCAAAGAAAAAGACAAAACATTCCTGAAATTCATATGTAACAGTAAACCCACACAAATAGCTAAAGCAATCCTTGCATCACCTTTCCCAACTTTAAATTGTACTACAAAGCAGTAATAATTAAAACAGCATGGTATTGGACTAAAAACACACCCACAGACCAATGGAGCAGAATTGAATATTCTGTCACAGACTCTCAAATGTATTATCACTTAATCTTTGATAAATGATCAAGAAATGTGAAGTGGAACAATGAAAGCCTCTTCAACAAGTGATGCTGGGAAAACTGGACAGCTACCTGCAAAATAAATAAACTCTGAACTCTAACACCAGGCATAAAAGTCAGATCAAAGTGGATTAAAGATCTCAAATCAGATCTGAATCCATAAGATACATAAAGAAAAATGTAGGCAGAACTCTCCATGACATTGAAGCTAAAAGCATCTTTAAGGGTGAAACACCATTGACCAAGCAAGTGGAAACAATGAAATCAAAAACAAAAAAAAATGGAGCTACACTAAACTAAAACATGTTTGCACCTCAAAGGAAACAGTGACCAAAATACAGATAGAGCCCACAAAATGGAAAAGAATACTTATCCAATATCCATCTGCTAAGGGGTTAATATCCAGGATATACAAGACACTAGGAGAATTGTACAAGAAAAAAACCTCCAACCCCATCAGAAAATGGGGAGAAGAAATGAGCAGAAGCTTTGTCAAAAAAAAAAAGAAAAGAAAAAGAAATACAAGTGGCCAAAAGGTACATAAAAAATGTTCTATATTGCTAATCATCAGGGAGATGCAAACCAAAACAACAATAAGACACCATCTCACACCACAGAGACTGGCACACATCAAAAAGAACAAGAACAACCAGTGCTGGTGAGGAAGGGGAGTTGAAAGGGACTCTCTTACTCTTTTTCACTGTTGGTGGGAATGCTAACTGGTTCAATCTATTTGTAAAACAATATGGGCATTTCTTAAAAAACTAGAAATTGAGCTTCCTTATTATTCTGCAATACCATTTCTGGGAATATATCCTGAGGGTGCAAAAAAGTATAGTAGAAATGACATCTGCACCTGTATGTTCATTGCAGCACTTTTCACAATAGCCAAAATCTGAAAACAGCCCAAGTGCCTGAGAACAGACAACTGGTTAAAGAAACTTTGGTATATCTACACAATAAAATACTATGCAGCTGTTAGGAAAGATGAAGTCATTAAATTTTCTTACAAGTGGATGGTCATGGAGAGTATGATGCTAAGTGAAATGAATCAGAAAGAGAAGGACAAACATAGAATGACTGTACTCATCTGTGGAATACAAAATAATATAGTATGAGACTGACACCCAAGGCAGTAGAGGAAAGGACCAAGAATATTGCTCCATTATTGGTAGCCTGACTAATGAGCTGGGCTAGAAGGCAGCTGGAATAAAGGAGGAATTGTTTGGGATGATAGATGTGTGTTGAAAGTAGATAAAGGATCAACCATAATAGCCTCTCAGTATCTATATTGCAAACCATGATGCCCAAAAGTATAGAGAGAGTAAGAGGGAAATTGTCTGCCATAGAGGCAGGGAGGGGTTGGCATGGGGGGGGCAGATACTGGGGTCATTGGTGATGGAGAATGTGCACTGGTGGAGGGATGGGTATTCGATCATTCTATGACTGAAACTGAAACATGAAGACTTTGTAACTGTATCTCACAGTGAGTCAATAGAAAAGAAAAAAAGAATACTAAGGTTTTGTCACATTTACATACGGCACACAATAATAGAAACATACACAACTGAGGGCTAGAGTAATGGTATAGTGGATAGGGATCTAACTTTGCATTTATCTGATCCAGGCTCAATTCCTGGCACTCTCTATGGTCCCTGAGCTCTGCCAAGAGTGAAGTGTGAGCCCAAAGACAGTATTGAACCTGAACACTGTTGGTGTGACCCCAGAACAAAATCAAACAAAAACAACCCCATGTATACATACAGAGAGTATAGAGAAATGAAGTCTATTTTCACAACCAAAGTAAAGAGTGAAAACTAATTTCACTGTAAATGGCTTTGATTTAGAAATAAATAACATTATAATACTTATGGGGTTACTTTAATCAAAATTAGATAATTTTGAATTAAATAATTGTTTATTTACACAGTTTATAAGCAGTTGGGTAATAAGTAGCAGTAACATGATAATATGATTTCTAAAACTTTCTCAAAATTATTTGATAGGCCGCCAAGATGTGATCCTGGAGGCCGAACGTGTGTGCAGCCTCTCCGCAGCTGCATGAGCGTGACTCCAGACGCCAGCTAAATTTTTCAACATGGGCAGCTCCTCGCAGAATGTCTCCAGACTGAGAACTAAGCCGTGGCCCCAGCCCGCCCAGGAAAGGTATTTCTCTCTCTTGCCTCTTCCTCTTCCAGGGGTGAAGGGCGTGGTGACCGCCATATTATGAGGACCACAGATGGGATTTACAAGCTTGCAATGATCCAGTATCTGGAAGAAATCTCCTTGGACTTAGTTGCTAAAGTACAGAAATCCAAAACCGACCTCATACCTCTTCACAACAGGTCTGACTAGTGGGGTACTCCTAACAATAATAGTGAGTTTTGTGTTGAAATAGTGAATGTAACCATAGTAAATATAAAGTAAAGTGAAATTTATCAGTTACATGGCGGGGGGGTGAGGGGGGGCGGGATGGGAGGTGTGATTTTTTTCTTTTTTTGGTGGTGGGATATGAGCACTGGTGAAGGGATGGTTGTTTCAGCATTGTATAACTGGGACTTAAGCCTGAAAGCATTGTAATTTTTCACATGGTGATTCAATAAAATAAAATTCTTAAGAAAAAATATTTGATAATAGAGCCCTTTATTCTTTAGGTACATATGGGAATTTATGATTTTATGAAAAAATCAAATGCAAAATAAATTTTATAACATCTTTACTGCAGAAAGAATCAAATACAAAAATTAATTGGCAGAGACTACTAAAATTAATGTGCAAAAGAAACAAATGATAAAATTTAAATGAGTAAAGGTAGCAAATTTAGGAAAGGATAATGAGATAAAGAATGATATTGTAGAAAGGAAACATAATGAAAATGATATAGTTGAAAAAATAATATACAATATTGCTTCTACAAAGTAATTTAGGAACTTAGCAAATAGAATTCCAGTCTAAATGAGACTAAAGTAAGTAATCAACTCTATAAGTGCATTTGCTAACAAGTTTTCATCTCGAGGAAATGACTTATGATGGAGGAAAATCTTAGGCAAATTAACAGTGGTAGAACCTGGACAAACCAGACTCATTTTAGAGGAAAACTCTGAAGTCTTAAGTTGAATTTCACAGAAGATAAAGAATGAAATAATACATATGGTGTTTCCCGAGTAAATTTTAGCCATTATCATTGTCACTTTTTCTGGTGAGTTCAATAAACCACAGAGAAATTATATGTATAAAATTCACATAAAAATATCCAGAGGATGAGAACTACACTTAAAACCTTTGGCCTCTAACTTTAAAAAAAAAGCTTCCATAACTTCCGTTGGTCAAAAGATGGCTTATTAAATAAAACATATTTCTTGAACACTACTTTGGATGTAAGAATTTATGTAACATTTTGCACACGTATTCATGTTCTTATCAAGAAAAGATTAATGAGTGTTCAGAGAATCTGGATTCCAGGCACAGTATTATGGTAAGGATTTCAAAAATATTATATGCATTGCTATCATCAAAGACGAAAATCACCTTTATGCTTATGTACCATCTTAAGTCTGTCTGATTGACCAACCCTTAAACTATATGTTAGATACAAAGTGTTCCAAGCTTGTTTCTGGAGAAGCACTGAATAAAATTAGAAGTCTTAGTAAATGACTTATTGGAGGAATGCTTTCAGGGGAAGGGAAAGAAGGCAAAGAGTAAGGCAGGAGAAGAACGCTAAACACTGATGTGGTCTGTCCAAGAGACAAGTTTCAACCTGAAAGCTTGAGGAATTATAAGCATGAATTGTACCACAAATTTATTTTTAGACAAAGAAACAAAGTTATTCATGCATCCTTGGTTTAGTTACTCAAAGGGAGAGAACACATTAGCTATTATTGAGTCAAGACAAAGAGCCACTAGAGGTAAGTGCCTTCAGATGAGAGAATGGCAGTATTTATACAAGCTTCTACCACAAGAAATTATACCAGAAGTTTGGAACAAAAATAGATATTAATTTACAGGATTTTATTTTAAAATCTCAAAAATAAAACACTTGCTCCAAATACCACTTTTCATAGAAAAATATGGCAAATAAGTAATCTCAGTCGCTGGACATGGGTTAAAAAGGTACATTTTAGAACAAATTAGTATACAACATATTAAAATACGTGTTCACTAACTAAAAGAAAAGTATAATATCACTAATTAAGTGCCAACAAAATATTTTTTCAAAATATAATAATACATTACAATAGCTTATGTGGCATTGATTTGTATATTGACTTTCACCACATACATACTTGTGGCCCCCAGATATATTGTGAATCACTTTTTATCATTTTCATGCTGAGTATATATGTAAATCCAGTAGAAACACTAAACCTGATAAATGGTCTTTTCCACATCCCATCTGATTACTCACATTTAATTACACTGTCCCAATTATGATTATAAATATGAAAATTACACAGATATATTATTTTTAATAAGAAAGGTTAAAGAAAAGAATAGATACTACTCATTTCAGATGTGATTTTTTTTTGTTTCCTAAAAAATAATAAGACTCTATTTGATATATGGATTCATTGTTTCAAAGAAACTTTCACTATCTACTGTTCAGGATTTTACCATTGTTTCTCTTCCTTAAAAGTGTTTTTCCAGGTTTTCATCAATTTTACACTTGCAGAAGTAATATGCACTTATATTTAAGGAAATAATTTAAAATCATTATTTAAACAATATTCTCTTGTTTCCCTTTTTCAAAGTGACGTTTTTCTAAATAAATTTTCTTGGAATTAGTCTTTTCTTTGGAGAACTATAGAACCATGAGAGAAAAGGTAATTTCACCTTTATTTTAAATGACTTTACTTTTTCATATATCACTGATAAATGAACACTAGAAATAGGATGACGTCAAAATAATAGTTGTCTTATAATATCATGTATTTTGTAAAAAATGCATTTATTCTTATGATTTCATAAGCAGCAAATTGTAATTTGCTAACATATACTTTAATGAAATCTGAGCATATTGTAACTCTGTTTCCAGATAGAAACATGTAGCAAGTAAGAACTATATTTTCTATAACACAGTTTGATTCTAAAATTAATTTGTAAAGAAACATGGAGAGACTTGCCTAATAACATCAAGAGTACAAAACCTGTCCTGGGAGTTTTCTTAATGAATCATCTCAACCTATATTCTTTGTCAAAAACCTTAAATGAATTAAGTGTTTGTCTCACTCAAAAGTGGGATGTACCAAAAGTAATTGAATGTGGTAATCGAAAATTTGTAAAACCTGTCACTGTACATCATTATCAGCTTCAAATCCAACACAGTACAATTAGCTCACTATGGTTATAGTTAAAACCCATTCACGTTAAGGCTGAGTGAATAATTCACTCTTCAGTAAATTAAATTAGGTTCCATGTAGGAGAACAGAATAAAGGTTACATATGTAAATAGTATAGATTAAGTGGGACATAGCATTTACAGAGTGCTAAGCCTGTTTTCTGAAATAATATAGGCTAGTTTTCAACACAGACTTTTAAATAGCAGATTTCTCATGTTCATATTCTAGTAATGAAAATATCTAGCTCGGATTGATGGTTTATGATTTATATGTTGACAGCAAATAACTATATAAGTATTAACAGATAATAGACATCATTTCTCCCCATTGCCACAAAAGAATAATCAGAATTAGAAGAGAGTAAGTCTAACAAATTCCATTATCCCTCAAATTTTAAAGAAAGTATTCTGAGAAGAATGATCTTGGATGTGATGCTCTCTTAGCTGATTAGTATTTGTTCTTTTGGGTTTGTTGTTGTTGTTTTGGGGCCACACCTGGCAGTGCTTGGAGGTTGCTCCTGGCTCCACTCAAAAATCACCCCTGGCAGGCTCTGGAGAACATATGGAATGCCAAGTAGTAAGCCCAGGTAGGCCACAAGTGAGGTAAGCAGTTTACCCACTGTACTATCACTCTGGCTCCATTAGATGATTAGTATTTGAATAAAAAACTGTTTATATTTGTGGCAAAAGTTCTGCTATAAGTTTATACATTGACTGAAAATAATTTGAAACCACTGGTAAAGATAAATAATTTGGCAAGGAAATTAAAATTCTTTTGGTGCATTTATATGCATATTTAAAAAGGGTTTGGACAAAGATGCATATTTTTGGATAATGATTGGGTATTGTTATAAACATGATTACAGAAACAGGTAGCAGTGATACTGCCATGTTTCAGAAGCTCAGACATAAATATAAGACACTGTTGAAGATGCCAGTTATAACTCAGTTATAGTACTCTCCAAATATAAAAATTAAATCTTTTGATTGTAAATTTGTTTTTTTTTTGCTTTTTGGGTCACACCCAGCGATGCTCAGGGGTTACTCCTGGCTTTGCACTCAGGAATTACTCCTGGCAGTGCTTGGGGGACCATATGGGATGCCGGGGATCGAACCCGGGTCGGCCGCGTGCAAGGCAAACGCCCTACCCGCTGTGCTATCGCTCCGGCCCCATTGATTGTAAATTTGAACGGGCAATCTTTGGGGGAGGAAATAAACTCAATTAATTTTAAACTAAAGGGACTAAAATGGTAATATTTTCTGCCAAGGCTATCTTTCCCTTGACATCGTTATATATAAAATTCAAATTAATAATTATGATAGATTATGATTAATATTCTAAGAATGGTCATGATGAATATTTTAAGGATTGATGAATATATTATTTCATTTGAGCTAATTTAGAAACGGATGGTACTTTTTATATTCTAGAGACCATAGTTTTATATGATCACTGTCACTGTTATTGTCATCCCATTATTTGTCGATTTACTTGAGCAGGCACCAGTAACATCTCTATTCCTCCCAGCTCTGAGATTTTAGGAGCCTCTCCTTATTCATCTTTCCCAATGGTTGGAGGCTCTTTCAGTAGCAGGGGAATGAGACCTAACGTTACTGTTTTTGGCATATCAAATACGCCACGGGTAGATTGCCAGGCTCTGCCTGTGCAGGTGGTCTACTCTCGGTAGCTTGCCAGACTCTCCAAGAGGTATATATAGTACTAATATATTGTATTATATATATGTATTACTCTCTATGATTTGTTGCCTACTGTATGAACTCCATCAAATATGGTGTGGTAATTAAGGAAAATCAGTAGGAAGTGTCTCATAATGTGTCCTGGCCACTTCGCAGTCGCGTGGTCCACAAAGCAGCCTGGAGCACGGCGGTGGTTGGGTAGTGGAGGTTGGCTGGTGGGGCGGGTCCCCTGGGGTGAGGAGGGTTCTCAGCAGCCCCGCTCTGGGGAGCCCCCAGTGAAAACAACCTGGCGCAGAGTCCATACATTTTATATGATACATATGGAAAACATTAAATACTGACAAGTTTTCTAGCATTATCCCTTCAATATCTTTCAATTTCACATATCTGTCTTTGTAGTATATTTTCAACACATGTCACAGGTAGTAAGATGTCTAGTGATGGCCTCCTCCATTGGTAATTTCCAGTACCTAATAACTGGTTTCTGAAATTTCGGTAGTAATGTCTATATATCTCAGTGCAGAAATGACTGCTTCTGGTAAATCTTTCTGACGATAGTTCACCTCATCCTTCTGGCTTGCAGTAATAATACCATGGTTCTTGGTAAATGTCTACGTACTTTTCTGACTTGTACTTTACACATGTTTTTGGGTCTTCAAGTTAGAGTTAAGCTGATAAGAACATAACCTATTGACTTTTGAAAATAGTAAGGCATTCACCGATTTTTTTAAAATTTATTGGTAAAAGTGTTTCTTATTATTTCAGATTTCGTTCTAAATAATTTACAGAGAAGACATGACAGTGACAGTGACAGTGACTTAAAAGATAGATTCAGAACCATATTTACACATAACAGTGTCTCCTATTTTTTTGTTATTTAAAGAGATAAACATAGGTTTAAGGGAGCACTGCTGCTTCACTCTGAATATGGGTCTGAAAAGGCTTTTTTCCTCCTATGACCACTTAAGAACTATAATTTTATCTAATCTATAGTTGTCCATGGTTCACTGGTATTTTGATGCTTATTTCTCAAAGCTTTGGTACCTATTACTTGATTCTTTATGACAAATGATAGGAAGTATTGATGGAACATACTTATTATGTCTAAAGGGAACTTACACAGCTGTTGACATTTTTATTTCTATATAAAAAAATAAAATCAAGAAGTGGATCAAGCAATCCTGAAATTCATATGGAACAACAAACGCCCATGGATAGCTAAAACAATTCTTGGGAAAAAGATGATGGAAGGCATCACCCTCCCCAACCTCAAACTTTACTACAAAGAGGTAACAATTAAAATAGCATGGTACTGGAATAAAGGCAGAGCCACAGACCAGTGGAACAGGGTAGAATATCCCTACACACAACCTCAAATGTATGATAATCTAATATGATAAGGGAGCAAGAAATATGAAGTGGAGCAAGGAAAGCCTCTTTAACAAATGGTGCTGGCATAACTGGACAACCACATACAAAAGAATGGGCTTAGACCTTGACCTGACACCATGCACAAAAGTCAGATCAGAATGGATTAAAGACCTCAACATCAGACCACAATCCATAAGGTACATTGAAGACAAGGTTGGCAAAACCCTCCACAATATTGAAGCTACAGGTATCTTCAAAGATGACAGGCAACTGACCAACCAAGTGGAAACAGAAGTAAACAAATGGGACTATATTAGACTAAGAAGCTTTTGCACCACAAAAGATACAGTGACCAGAATACAAAGACAATCTACAGAATGGGAAAGGATATTCACCCAATACCCATCCAATAATGGGTTAATATCAAGGGTATGTAAAGCACTGGTTGAACTCTACAAAAAGAAAATATACAACCCCATCAGAAAATGGGCCGAAGAAATAACAGAAACTTTTCTAAGGAAGAGATTCGAATGGCCAAAAGGCACATGAAAAAATGCTCTGCATCACTAATCATCAGGGAGATGCAGATCACAACAACTATGAGATACCACCTCACACCACAGAGAATGGCACACATTCAAAAGAACAAAAGCAACCACTGTTGGAGAGGATGTGGGGAGAAAGGGATCCTTCTACACTGCTGGTGGGAATGCCTACTGGTTCAGCCCTTTTGGAAAACAATAAGGACGCTTCTCAGAAAATTAGAAATTGAGCTCCCATTTGATCCAGCAATACTACTTCTGGGAATATATCCCGGAGAAACAAAAAAGTATAGTCAAAGTGACATCTGCACTTATATGTTTATCTCGGCACTGTTTACAATAGCCAGAATCTGGAAAAAATCTGAGTGCCCAGGAACAGATGACTGGTTAAAGAAACTTTGGTACATCTATACAATGGAATTCTATGCAGCTGTTAGAAAAGAAGAAGTCATGAACTTTGCATATAAATGGATCAACATGGAGAGTATCATGCTAAGTGAAATGAGTCAGAAAGAGAGGAACAGACATAGAAAGATTGCACTCATCTGTGGAATATAAAATAACAGAGTAGGAGACTAACACCCAAGAATGGTAGTATATAATACAAGGAAGTTGGCTCCATGGTTTGGAAGCTGGCCTCCCATGCTGGGAGGAAAGGCAGCCGGGATAAAGAAGGGAACACCAAATAAAATGTGGTTGGAGACCCCTCGCGGGAAGGGAGATTTGTGAGGAAAGTAGACTAGAGACTGAACACGATGGCCACTCAATATCCCTATTGCAAACCACAACACCCAAAAGGAGAGATAGAACAAAATGGAATACCCTGCCACAGAGGTGGAGTGGGGTGCGGTGGGGGGATGGGATTGGAGGGTTGGGGGGATACTGGGTTCATTGGTGGTGGAGAATGGACATTGGTGGAGGGATGGGTCCTCGAACATTGTATGAGGGAAACACAAGCAAGAAGATAGGTAAATTTGTAACTGTACCCTCACGGTCACTGACTAATTAAAAAAATAAATTAATAAAAAAATAAAAAAATAAAAAATAAAATCAATACCTTATGTAAAAGCTATTTTAAATTATAAAAATACAATTTTTTTTCTAAAGTCAAAAATTATATACTTGAGCCTAAAACAAGATTGTACTTGTAATATTATTACTGAACTAATAATTATTTGATGATGCATCTAACCTGAAATATTTGATTTCAATAATCCAAATAATTGACATAATAGGCATTTAAATATTTTGTTTAAGATATTATACAATATCTTTCTATATAAAGTCTCCAAAATAAAATATACAACCTAGTTCATAAAATTCATAAATGGTATTATTAACTATTATTAATCTTCAAAATTAAAATATTCATAATACCAGGAAAAAATTATAATTTACTCAAGTGTACATTAATGAAAGAAAAAGGTCAAGTGACTTTAACAGTTACCAAATATAAACACACATGCCTGCATCACATAAAACAAAAGACATTTGATACTATTAAAAAGATGATGATAAACTGCAAAAAAAGGATACATGTTATAATAGCAAATTCAAGCTAGTCAATTTTCTTGACGTTAGTTCTGGAAAAACACCTATATTATAAATGAAGTTGTGTGAGTTTAAAATAGACCATTAGCTATCAGTACTCAAATAAAGCTGGCACTTTGATAACCTAGTCAAACAAGAGATGGTTTGAGTAGATTAAACAACAGCAACAACAATTCAGTTCCATAGAGAAATTAAAATATATGTTCAGGGGGCTGGAGCGATAGCACAGCGGGTAGGGCATTTGCCTTGCACGCGGCCGACCCTGGTTCTAATCACAGCATCCCATATGGTACCCTGAGCACCGCCAGGAGTAATTCCTGAGTGCACAGCCAGGAGGAACCCCTGTGCATCGCCAGGTGCGACCCAAAAAGCTAAAAAAAAAAAAAAATTAAAATATATGTTCATAGAAATGGTTGTGCTGAGAAATGCATGTTCTGAGAAATGGTCTTGCAACCACCCAAAATTGAAAACAAATAAAATATCAATCAATGGACACATGAATAGATAGCACTGTAGAATCTGTAGCATTGTCATCCCCCATTGCTCATTTGCTAGAGAAGGCACCAGTAAAGTTTAATCCATTTAATATAAAGATTCTGTAGACAACAATAATAGCAAATCATCATACATTAAAAGGACATAAAATCTAGTCCCCCCAGGCCAAGAGGAGTGATTCTTGAATGTACGGCCAGGAATAACCCCTGAGCACTCCAGGTGTGCTTCCCCCACCCCACCACCAACAGAAAAAAAGGGGGGGGGGAGAAAAGATAAGAAACACTGCAAGCCATTTTAGGAGAGAGACAACGCTTGAGGAAGGGCAAACTTAAAAGCAGACTCTCTGCTCAAGTTTAAGTGTCCTGCCTTGGAACCTTGGAGAAGGGACAGTTTAGCCTCTGGATAATCTACAAAGCTGCACCAGTAAAAAACAGACCCAAGAATGCAAGTGGGGATCAGGTCATCAGTTTCTAGTACAAGGGCAAATAAATGGAGTGAAAATGCTCACGCCCTGTTGTGGGATATTTCAGAGAAAGCAGCCACTGCGTGGAAACTTTTTGATTTCTGGTGTCTGCAGAGAAATCCTGGGTGCTTATGCCAACAGATCAGTGGGTGCTGTTTTCCTTGTGGGGGGGAGGGGAAAGGAAAGGATGTCATCAGTCCTGGCCGACACTGAAAGATCTCTAAGGAAACACATATTCTGAGCCTATGGTTGCAGCAGAACCCAGCTACATGCCCTCCAACAAAATCTCTCCCCCTCCCCAATCCAGCCAGCAGAGAAAGCCTCAGGAGAGCCCCTTCTTCCTGCTATGCTCCTCCAGTGCCCTCTACTGAGAAATTTTAACACTGTTCTCATTTTAAAATGAAAATGTACATTTTTTTTCAAATTTCAGAGCATACATTAAAGGACAATTTGAAGCTGAGAGGCAATAAACTGAAAACTGGCAAAAATGATCAAAGATGTCAGATATTTTTCTATAAGATTTTATATATCATCTTTGTGAACTATGTGTTCAAACCATCTCTTTCTCTCAAAAAAAAATAAAATAAAATCGACTCTCAGCAGCTTGATCTTGCTTCAGCTTTACCTGGATACCTGAACAGCTACAGCAGAGAAGAAAATCACATGTCCCTTTTTGCATTCAGTTATGTTTTGATATTTATGAATAATTAGCTCAATATATTTGATATTTAATCTATATTAGAGAGCATTGCCCACTGTACAAAATGCTGTAAAATATTTTCTATTGTGCAGGAAATAGAGTCATGTGTAAAAGCAGCATAGGGAGGAGAACTGATATTGGAGCTAGATAACGTATGTTGCAATATAACTTCTAACTAGCTTTGTGACTGGGAAATTTGCTTAAAGTCACTATGCAGGATTGCAGTGATAATACAGTAGGGGTACTGTATGCCTTGCATACAGATGACACACCTTTTATCCTGGTACCCCACAGGGTCCCTTGAGCCCTACTAGAAGTGACTCACTAGGACCATAGGGCGAGGAGTAAGCCCTAAGAACTGTCCATGTGACATGCCCATCAAAAAAATTAAAAGATCGGTATGTCTCAGTGATTAGCATATAATAAATACAATTGAATGGTTTATAATATATTTTTACATTATTATGGCTTAAATATCAATAACAGGTTACTAATAATATGAATTTGGATCAACAATATCAGCAACAGAACATAAACAACAGTATGGTCTCTATAAATAAAAAGGATTTACAATTTTTGTGAAATTTACTCTGACACTCACACATTAACAAAATTTAATAAAACACATTTATCAAAATATATCCAGTATTAAGAGATAAGCAACTATAATACTATAATAATATATTAGCTTGCAATAATATGTATGACAAATAAGAATATAAAATATTTTTTATCCAGGTTTATTCCAATTTGGGACCACCTGCATCCCATACTGGGATATTTAATTCCTTTTCCACATTGATTTTTTGTTGTTGTTGTTTTTGGAGGATGGTAGCTTAGGTTCTGAACCCTACATGGTGGTACTAAGAGTTTACTTCTGGTTCTTTGCTAAGAGCTTACTCCTAACAGTGCTCAGGGAACTATATGGGTTGCAGAAATTGAATTTAGGTTGAGGATGTGCAGGGCAAGCACCCTACCTGCTGTACTATCTTTGAAGCCATTACACTTTGTATTTCATACGTCTTCTCTTTCTGGATAAGTCTGCCTTTTCTATGGAACATATTAACTTTTCTGTCCACATTTTTTAAATGGCATTGCTTTACGAAAGATATCATACCTAATATATTATATTTATATGCATAATTTTGTGGGACTGTTGGGACATACCTGCTGTGTTCTGACCTTACTCCTGGTTCTATGTTCAGGGATCACTCCTGATGGTGCTCAGGGATCATAGCAGTGTCGGGAGTTAAACCCATATGCAACACAAGTGCCTCAGCCCTTACACAATTTCTCTGACCCAACATGCATGATTTTAAATACAGTTAGCTTGTGATATCACTAATTTTCTAATAGGTACCTTCCATATTTAAGCATTGTGTTAAGAATTTTACATATATTATCTCATTGAATGTTCAAAAATAAAATTATTTCTGATACAGATAAGGAAATAGAGTTACATCTTAAATCAGTTTCACTCAAAGTACTGCAATTGATGGGGTTGGAATTTTTTTCTTGTAAAGTTCTGCCAGTGCCTTATATATCTTTGATATTAACTCCATATCAGATGGGTATTGGGTGAATAATTTTTTATTTACCAATAATTACATGACCTGTCTTTGTATCTTGGTGACTGCTTTTTTTTTTGAGATGCAGAAGATTCTTAGTTGAATTTAGTCCCATTTGTTTATATTTGCTTCCACTTACTTGGTCTGTGGTGTTTCATCTTTGAATATGCCTTTAATGCCAATGTCATAGAGGATTCTGCCTGTTTTCTTTCATGTCCCTAATGGATTCAGGTCTGATGCTGTACTCTTTAATCTATTTTGATCTGACTTGTGTGCCTGGTCTTAGAGTTCACTTTTTTGCAGGTAGCTGCCCAGATTTCCCAGCACCACTTGTTGAAATGGTTTTCCTTTCTCCATTTCATATTTCTTGATTCTTTATCAAAGATTGAGTGATCATATATTTGAAGGTGAGAATATTCAAATCTATCGCATCGGGCTGCAGGTCTATATTTATTCCAATACATACTGTTTTACTTACTACCTCTTTGTAGTGCAGGTTGAAATTGGGGAAGGTGGTGCCTTCCATTTGCCTTTTTTCAAGGTTTGCTTTAGCTATCCAAGGGAGCATAGTGTTTGATATAAATTTCAGGAGTGTTTGATCTATTTCTTTGGAAAATGTGGAAAATGCCATGGGTATCATTATAGAGATTGCATTGAATCTGTGAATTGTTTGGGGGAATACTGCCATTTTGACAATGTTAATTCACCCAATCCATGAGCATAGGATGTGGTTCCATTTCCTTATGCCCTCTTTAAATTTGTGAAGTAGTATTTTGTACTTTTCTCCATGCAGGCCCTTTACCTCTGTAGTTAAGCCTATTTTATGGCACTTAATTTTCTGAGGTACTCTTGTGAATGAGATTTTATTTTAAATACCACTTTTTTCTCTTTGCACCACCAGGGGTAATTCCTAAGCACAGAGCTAGGAGTGACCCCTGTGCATCGCCAGGTGTGACCCCCCCAAAAAATGTATGGAGATGGCCATAGAAAATGCTAAGGAATCAAGCTACTCATTGGGAGCCATTGTCAGAAGACAGAACCTTTTATAAGAAATGAAGTGACAGACCTACAACAACTGATAGTATTGGACATGAGTCCCACCATTCATAAGAAAGTGTGTCAGTCATTAGATGGGTAAAATATATTTGAAAAATAATGGAAGAAGGTATGCAAATCTACTTTCTCAGGAAAACCAAACTTAAAAAATTACAGACTGCAGAAGAAAAATAATGAGAATCCATGGCATAACCAAAATTTTAAAATGAAATATTAGAATAAAAATTAGACTTTTGATATGTTAAACAGAGACAAAAGTAAAAGAAATTTAATTTATTGGGCAAGAATTAAGAACAAGATATTATGGGGAAAAATTAAAATGATAGTGGATTGCTAGCTGAGAAAATGTATTCAAGCCACACATGAAATATAAGCTATATTATGCATTTGAATCTTAGCAATCTAACCACTAAATAATATTCTACTCTGCAAATGCAAGTATTTATTTTTATGGAAAGCACATATCAAAATCATCAACTATACTTTAATTACTATATTTTCATCTCCACCTTAGAGATGAAACTATAATTTTTTTAAATTTTTCTAAATTTTTATGGTTAACATACATTATCAAATCAGTGTGAAAAGTTTTTTCTTTGTCTTAACAATTATTTAAGGTCAAAATCTTAATTTTTTTATTTTATTTATTTTATTTTATTTATGTCTAATTTTATTGAATCACTGTGAGATAGATACAAGCTTTTATGTTTGGGTTACCATCACAGAATGATCAAACACCCATCCCTCCACCAGTGCACCCCTTTCCCACCCTCCCCCTGACTGTAGATACCGTCCTTGGGTGTCAGCCTCATGTGATGTTATTCTATACTCAACAAATGAGTACAGTCCTTCTAAGTCTGTCCCTCTCTTTCTGACTCATTTTACTTGGCATGATACTCTCCATGTCTATCCATTTATAAGCAAATTTCATGACTTCATCTCTCCTAACAGCTGCACAGTATTCCATTGTGTAGATGTACCAAAGTTTCTTTAACCATCATCTGTTCTAGGGCACTTAGGTTGTTTCCATATTTTGGCTATTGTGAACAGTGCTGCAATGAAAATATAGGTACATATGTCATTTCTACTGTGATTTTTTGCATCCTCGGGATATATTCCCAAAAGTGGTATTGCGGGGTCATATTTCTAGTTTTTGAAGGACTGTCCATATTGTTTTCCAGAAAGGTTGGACCAGTCAGCATTCCTACCAACAGTGAAAGAGTGAGTATCCCTTTTTCCCCACATCCACATCAGCACATGATTGCTTTTGTTTTTTTGAATGTGTGTCAGTCTCTGTGGTTTGAGATGATATCTCATTGTTGTTTTGATTTGCATCTCCCTGATGGCTATCGATGTGGAACATTCTTTCATGTGCCTTTAGGCCATTTGTATTTCTTTTTTGAGGAAACTTCTGTTCATTCCTTCTCCCCATTTTTTGATGGCGTTAGAGGTATTTTTCTTGTACAATTCTACTAGTGTCTTGTATATCCTGGATATTAATCCCTTAACAGGTAAGTATTAGGTAAATGTTCTTTCCCATCCTGTGGGCTCTTTCTGTATTTTGGTCACTGTTTCTTTTGAATTGCAGAAGCTTCTTAGTTTGATGTAGTCCCATTTGTTTATGTTTGCTTCCACTTGCATGGTCAGTACTGCTTCATCCTTAAAGATGCTTTTGGCTTCAATGTCATGGAGAGTTCTGCCTACATTTTCTTCTATGTACCATATAAATTCATGTCTGATATTGATATCTTTAATCCATTTTGATCTGAGTTTTGTGCCTGGTATTAGACACAGATTAGAGTCTATTTTTTTGCAGGTAGCTATACAGTTTTCCCAGAACCACTTGTTGAACTGGCTCTTTAATTATCTTTTTAAATATTTTTCACTTTTTATTCAACATTCATAGATAAATATATGTAGATTTCAGATATACATCATCTGTATACTATATACTCTTATACATACTTTAAATATATATATGCTTTTTTTTAAAAAAAAAGTTGAATCATCATGAGATACACAGTTACAAAGTTGTTCCCAATTGGTTTTTCCCTTCATACAAGTTCCAGCACCTTTTCCTTCACCACTGTAAAATGTTGAAGACTTTAATAAAATTTATTTTATTTTTATAGAGTTCACTATTGTTCATTACAGATAATATTCAAACATCAATCCCGCCACCATGCACCTTCCCACCACCATAAGTGTAAAGTGTGGGAAGACTGCTATATTTCATACTAGAACCATTTATGCCCTTCTATAAGAGATTACAAACATATATGTTAAATCCAAACAAATGTGTGCTACTTTTGGTACATCAGTGGGCTAGAGTGTAAGAGGCTGTGTGCCCAGGATATTCTGTGTCGCTCTCTTCCAGGAGTTTTATTTCATAGCTTCTAGATGTTGGCCGTTGATGAGATTATATGGCACTGGAAGCAGTTTATGGTTGTGACTGCCAAGCTACTGGAAAACTGGGGAGCTGAGGGGAGGAGGCCCAGTTCTGTTTCGAGAGAGTTTGTTGATCTCAGTCATAGGTCCTTCATACCTAAGTTTTTCTGCAGTTTCTCCTATAAGTGAGGCTCGTCCGAGCCTGTTGCCATAAAAATGTTCACATTGTTAATAATTTGTATTTTATTTATTTTAAGGTGTGCTCAATTATAGATTGAATAGATTCCCAGAGAACCAAATGCTAGTATATTTTTTCATCTGTGAATATTTTTTATAAGTTAATTTTTGATTTTTTATAAACTTCATATGAAAATGATAGTAAGTAATCTTGCAATCTTGCAAAATAGATCATACATTTTATTCTGTTAATTACATTGTATATTTCCATGTTCTAATATCTTAAAAGTTAAGTATTTTCTAAGGTAAATGTCATATTTGCATTATTTCAAATACCAGGGATTATAGAACTAATAACTTTTTCCTTTTTATTTAGTCACTTATAAGCTCAAATTAATGTCTCCTTCCAATTAATAGTGTAGGCCTTATATCACATATCATTGGCCCATATTCCACCTGATTTGTAGTACTTTTTATTCTTATTTTCATTTAATACATATATACACATATATGTATAATCACACACACACACACACACACACACACACACACACATGCACAATGCTCAAGGGTTACTCCTGTCTCTGCACTCATGAATTACTCCTGGCAGTGCATTGGGGACCATATTGGATGCCAGGGATTGAACTCAGGTTGGTCACATACAAAGCAAATGCCCTACCCACTGTACTATGGTTCCAGCCACTATTTTTAATAACTTTACTTTTCTATTTCACTGCATTCACATTATATTTAAAATCACATTAGGAGAAAAATCAATATATGATGTGTGGTGGTTAGGGGTGGGGGGGCGGGGAGTAGTAACTTCACTTGTTAGTGTTCTCCTTAATCATATTTTCCCCTTAAAATATATTTTAAATCCATATAACATAGTACTTCTTTGCATCGTGAATGATCACATTATTTCACTTTATGTGAGTTTAACTTTCAAAGATCAAAACACTTATTGACCTCAAAGATCACCTAAAATCTTTTTTTTCTCTACATAACATCATTACTTGGATGTTTTAGATCTATAGCCCTGTGTTTTATGGATGCCTATGTTTTTGTAGATGAGTAATAATTTATACTTAATATTACAGGTAGGTCCTTACTTAGAATTTTTAGTGTCAAAGAAAAGTTGTATCTGATGAAGTTGATCAAGCAAGGAAGACTAGTCAACACTCTTGCAATAGGTTTCAAGAGGACAGTAACAAAGAACAGATTTGGAGTCAACTCCTCTGGGACAAAAGCCAGGAGAGGTTTAAAACACTAAACTAATAGAAAAGTAACTGTCACTGTAGGAAATAGCTTAAAAGGTACATGACAAGGTACATGTCATGCGGCCTGCACTGCCAGTCCTGCAACACTGAGATGGTCACAGAACCCCTCGGGCACTACTTAGGAGTCACACACACAAAGGGTGCTACAGGGAAAGTTGATCAACATGAGGAGACTGCCAGTGTTTGCTAATTGAAACTATTGAATTTATATTTCTATGTTCATAAAGATATGAACAACATAGGTGTGATTTTAATGACATTTCAAAAGGCTAGAACAGTGTTTATTTTTATGGTGGATGGGCTTTGGGAGTCACACCTGACTGTGCTCGTGGTTTTTGCCTAGCTCTGTATTCAGGAGTACTGAAGTGCTCAGACATCATCTGTGGATCTCGGTGTCAGACTGTGGCCTGCCACATGAAGGTGTCTCATCCTCTTTACTACAAAGGCATTCCTGGATTCTAAAGCCTCCAAGAGGCTGTGAGAGCTATATTTCAGAGTGACTTAGAACTGATTTTCTTGTGAGTTTTCTAAAGTAATTTTCAATGGGGCCTGGGACCAATCATCCAGGATAAACTTAAGGTTTAGTCAATCTAAGAAAAATATTGGATCAATCTATAAGTAGACATAACAATATGATTTCACCATAGATTTAGATCCATAAAAGGCAGCAGCTTGCTCTTTTTAAAGACATATTTAATATATATTTAATGAATGTGATATAATTTAATAAACTGGATGCATTTGCTTTAATGATACTACAATACTGTACACATGTTGCATTACCATCCATCTATTCTCCCCCTTCCACATCAATGCTGATATTTTATGAGACTATACTAAGTCATAAATGCTCTCATTTATTCTCAGGTTGCCACTGAGTTTTGGAGCTTTCGTTGCTAAAGCTACCTAAATTGACACTTTTACAACCCAGACACTCAGCATATTTACCTAAGAGGATTGTGTAAAATGAATGAGATAATGCATGTGAGAGCACATTGCACTTTCTCTAGAAAAGAATAAATAGCTAGGAGATACATTTTCAGTGGATCAATCTTTTATGCATTAATTTTTCTATTTTACTAGGACTGCTACTCTGCTTTTCCTTTCTTTTCTGAGCTTCTGTCTCCTTTGTGTGCCTTACTTGTACCACTCCCGCTAAGAGCAATCTCATCTCATCTCTGATTCAATGGTCACAGCAATAATGGTGACTTTGCTCTCTAAATCTTCTCTATGTCCCTTTGCCTCACAGTTACATGTCTTAGTTCTGGTTTTCTTCTAAAGCTTTCTATACTATCTAGGGCAAAGGGTGGCAAGACCACACTGATTAACTACAACAGTGAATCATTTCTGGTACCCACAGAGTGATAGAATGTAGCTGGATTCTTAGAGCATCCTGTGTCTAAACAAATAAGGAAATATTCTAAATTTGATTCAAACAGAATGAATAGAAAACAAAGAGAAAAACAGACTGCATTCAGAATAAAAAATGCTTATAGGAAAAGGGATGGAGAAATAGAACGAGATTTAAAATGAGATTTAAAAATCACAGAAGGGGCCAAAGAAATATTCATTAAGTAGGGCACGTTCCCCGGATGCAGTCAACCTGGGTTCAATTTCCAGCATCCCTTATGGTCCCCATAGCACTGCTAGTAGTAATTCCTTAGTGCATAGCCAATAGTATTCCCTGAGCATTGCTAGATGTGCCCCCCTAACAAAACAAAACAAAAGGTTAAAAATAATAGAAAATTTTTTTGTTTCATTTATAAGAATGGGAGCACTGGAAAGTTGCAGCCAGAAATAACAGTAGATAGCATTGGGTGACAATTGCCTTAGGAATGATTGGAGATTGGATGATCTGGTGATATAAGATTAGAAAGCTTCTTACAAATTACTTTTTCTTTTATTGAGACCCCTATGTTATGCAAACCCTAATGGCAAAATAACTCAGTTCTTGACTTATTGATTGAAAAGAAGCCACTGAGAATACTTTTACATAGACTCAAGTCCTTCTGTCTTATATTTTTATTGATTCAATTCAATTTATCTATAATTTCTGAAAATATTGACCCAACTATTAGGGGTCTATTCCTTCAAGCCATCTTCATTATAAATTCCTTTCCTTTCCTGTCAGTATTTCTGTCTCCATAAGCATCAGCATTTTCCTTTAGCAGTAATGTTTACTATATGTTCAAGAAAGACAATTTGTAAGTCATATACATATAGGAAGGCTATTATAAATATTTGAGAAGCAATAACTATTTGCTTGCTTAATGTTGCACTAGGAAAAATTTAACAAATATTAAAAATGAAGAAACAAAGGGAATAAATGTTGTGTCAGGGAGCAATGTCACATATCTTATGCTCATTATACCATGACAATAACTTCAGGAACTTTTTATATGAATAATGGACTGAATAATGGCCCAAATAAAATTTTAATTTTCTTTCATTTAAAGTCTAGTGAATATTTATCATTCCCCATTCTTTAAAAAGGATAATATAGTGCTTTTCATTAGTGCTGAAAGAATTGCATATGTTGGATGTTATTGTGCAATTATTCCATAGATCTCTTTTGTGACACTCAAGGAGTTTAAAAATAAAGTTAATATAAAATGGGACTTTGAATGTTGGTAGTCACAAAGCAATAAGCAGGGATGGTTCAAAATAGTCATTACTGAGAGACACTGAAAATGTGTTTATGGAAGAATTGATCAGAGAGTCAAAAATCACATTTTTCAGTGGAATTGGTGTATTTTTCCCATTAAACTTGTAATGACTTGGATCTAAAGCATATTTAATTCATGGATCACTGCTGCAATATTGTGTCAACATGTGCTTAGGGAGTCTTCAATATATGGATCACTGCAGTGATAGACTGTAATGGTCCCTCGTCTATCAAGTTAATGCATATTATTGTAGAACACTCATACCAGGTTTATTGATAAGACACTCCACAGCCTAAACTTTTTACATAAGAAATTACTGATGAAACTTTAACATTATTAGTAGTAAAATTAATAAAAATAAAAATCAGTTGCTTAAATACTTTAGGAAAAATCTTTATAAAATGTAGTATTTTTCAAATTTAACTCTCTTTACATAATTCTTATTTTTACATATTGTTTTTCCTAAACTCTATCCTGTCATGTGTATTCAGTTCTAGGCTTTTTAGGCACTCATGATTGTAATTTTGTTACATTATTTAATTGGAAAAAAGGCTGTTAATTCTATTCTATTTCATTTTTGGTTTGGGAGCCACGCCCAGTGATGCTCAGGGGTTAGTCCTAGCTCCGCATTCGGGAACTATTGCTGTAGGTGCTTTGGGGACCATATGGGATTGCAGGGATTGAATCGAGATGGGCCATAAGCAAGGCAAGTACCCCACCTGCTGCACTATTTCTCCAGCCCTGCACTGTAACACTGCCATCTCATTGTTTGTC
The DNA here is from genome assembly GCF_027595985.1 of Sorex araneus. Lineage (NCBI taxonomy): Eukaryota > Metazoa > Chordata > Mammalia > Eulipotyphla > Soricidae > Sorex > Sorex araneus. The sequence goes on along the minus strand of NC_073303.1, from coordinate 153,599,613 downwards.
AATTCGCTCGAGCGGGCACCAGTAATGTCTCCATTGTAAAACTTGTTGTTACCATTTTTTGGCATATTGAATATGCCATAGGTAGCTTGCCAGGCTCTGCCGTGTAGGTGGCATACTCTCAGTAGCTTGCAGGGCTCTCCGAGAAGGATGGAGGAATCGAACCCAGGTTGGCCACGTGCAAGGCAAACACTCTACCCACTGTGCTAGCGCTCCAGTCCCTATCCAGCCCTAATGCTACTAAATTGAGATAAAAAACTAAGAAGTGAGTAATTTGGAAAATTAGACAACTCAAGATGACCACAGGTTATACAAAGAATTTGATATTTGGGGCCAGAGCAATAGCACAGTAAGGTCATTAGCCTTTCACATGGCTGACCCACATTTGTCCCTGGTATCTTGTATAGTCTGCTGAACCTGCCAAGAGTAATTTCTGAGGACATATCCAGGACTAACCCTGAGCAATGCTGTATGTGAAGATCCCATCCACCCCACGGCGGGCGGGGGGGGGGCGGAATTATTTTGATGCCCATATGCAGAGAATAGCATGATAGAACATTTTGCACTTAGTCAAGAATTTTTGCTGGCGAGTCTGGGGAGATAGAACAGTGAATAGGGTGCTTGCTTTGCATTTGGCTGACCTGGGTTGAATCCCTGGAACCCCATATTGTCCCCCAGTGATTCTGAGCACAAAGCCAGAAGTCAGCATTGACCACCCTCAAGTGTGGCAAAAGGACAAAAAATTTTAAAAAAGAAATCAATTTATATTTGCTTATTTATATAGAATAGCTTAATTCTTCACAAGAACCAAAAAAGTGCTCTTTAAATCATAATTATTTAAAAAGTTGTTTTAAATGCAATCAACAAGTCTTAAAAAGAGAAATGATCAAGACAGTAGATAAAATCCACTCTTCCCATTTGTTTACACTTCCAAAGTTAAAAATAAAACAAAATATAGTAAATAGTAATATTGGCAGAGCCTGGCAAGCTACCCATAATGTATTCCATATGCCAAAAACAGTAACAAAAGTCTCATAATGGAGACGTTACTGGTGCTAGCTCAAGCAAGTTGATGAACAATGGGACAACAGTGCTACGGTGCTACAGTATATAATATATCCACTGAACGGGAAATGCTTAATGATACACAGGAACAAAAATATGGTTCACATAACAGCATAGATAACTCTACAATGCAAATTCAAATGAGAAAGTCAGACACAAGTTCACGTATTATAGAATTCTGTTTGTAAAGCATTCTGGAAAAGGTAAAACTATACAGATGTAAAATAGATTAATAGTTGCTAGATATTGAAACTGGGAAGAGGGTACAGAACAGAAATATCAGAATAAATTTTGGTTGGCACAAACAGTTCTCCATATATTATTTTCATTGTAGAAACATAACTATGCAGTTGTCAAATGTCATATTCAGAATACTGATAAACACAATTCAACAGAATTTGATCTACTGATAAAAAGTAATACTGCCAATAATAAAACCCATGCACTTAATCCCTGACATAATGTGCTGAGTAGTTGTGTTCCTACTAAAAAGCCACAAATTCTGATGGGAGACATTGGGTATATTCAACTCAAAGAACATTCTATAAAATACCAAGCAATAACCTTAAAATATCAAGGTAATGAAAGGCAAGTAAAATCAGATAATTTGTTACTGATTGGAAGAGTCTAATAAAAATCTAGAAGATGAAATGTAATATTAGATTAGAATAAAAGGATAAATGGCAAAAGTGCAGAAGGATTTACAGATGAGTATTCATTTTATCACAGTGTTAATTGCCAAGTCTTGTGATCTTATCATCATTATATAAGATGTGAATATTACTGGACGAAAACATTTGTGAAAGATGTACAAAAATTGTGTATATTATCTTTGAAACTCCTCTATTAGTCTAAAAGTTTTTAAATAATGGTTTTTATGTCTAGTCAAAGTGTGTGCTGCACTGAAGGGATATATGTATGCATGCACTGATTTCTGATAATGTTCAAAAGACCAAAAGTACAAAAATCATAACACTAATTTTGTTTTTTAAAATCTAAAGTGATTTAAAGAAATGATATCTGTTTTTTTTACTTCTCAGACATTATAATTAAGATCTTGCAGAGATACTCCAGTGGGCATGACACCACACTTGGTAGCCCAAGTCCTGACAAGAGTTATTACCAAATACAGAGCAAGGGATATTTCCCAAAAGCATTGAGCACTATTGGGTGGGGCCCAAAAAAACCTTAAAAATGGGGAAAATGTAAAATCAAAACCTGCTTTTCTGCTTTATGTTCCTAAAATCAACTACGGAAATAAATAGTGATTTGTTATTTTCATCTCAGCTTTATAATTGGACACTTAGTATCTATAAATCTCAAGGTATGATAGCACAATGGGTAGGGTGTTTGCCTTCCATGTGGTCGACCTGGGTTCGATTATTCCTTCCCTCTCAGAGTGCCTGGCAAGGTACCAAGAGTATCCTGCCCACACAGCAGAGCCTGGCAAGCTACCTGTGGTGCATTCAATATGCCAAAAACAATAACAACAAGTGTCACAATGGAGACATTACTGGTGCCTGCTGGAGCGAATTGATGATCAACAGAATGACAGTGCCACATTGCTATGATTGAACATCCTCAAATCACTTGTTACAAGTTCTATTCCATAACTCCATATTTCTAAAGATAATGACAGATACATTGAAAGCTTAAAACATGGGATATCTTAGAGATTTTGATTCATAGTTGTCAAATGAATACAAAAATTCTCAAGATAAGTTTGAGAGCTATCTAGGAGATGAGAAGAAGGACATGTAGGTCATTCAAATCCCCAGTAATCAAAATTCACCCCTTCCTCTATCACTGCAACCCATGATACTCACTAAACTTCCTCTTGTTGATCTACTGGAATTTTTGGAAAATTATCTTTCAAGTGCAGAATTCTCAACCTAAAAGATAATCTTTTAAAAATGACTTTTTTATTTCTGACTTTTTATTTTTAGGGTGCTCATCTTGCACCCAGCAGACCAGGTTCTATCCCCAGCTCCACATATGATCCCCGGAGACCACCAGGAGTGATCTCTGAGAGTGGAGCCAGGAGTACGCCCTGAACACAGTCAGATGTGTCCCTTCACCCCCAAATAAATCAACTGATTGTTTCCTTCTCTTTATAGTTTAAGTTTAGTAACCATTGCTCTTTTATTCAACAAAGACTTAAATTAGTGCATATTGCATTTATACCACTCATGATTCTTCAAACAAACTGTCTAAATTCCATATTATAAATATTCTCCAAGAGCATCCTGCCTGCACAGCAGAGCCTGGCAAGCTCTCCATGGCATATTCTATATGCCAAATACAGTAACAATGATTGGTCTAATTCCCCCACACCCTGAAAGAGCCTCCAATGTGGCACCACTGGGAAGAAAGAGTAAAGAGAGGCTGCTAAGATCTCAGGGCTAGGATGAATGGTGATGTTACTGGCACCTGCTTGAGCAAATCGATGATCAATGGGATGACAATGATGACACTAATACAGTGATACCAAAATATGTGGTTTGTGTCGCATAGCAGTCACACAGTGGTTTTGCAGTGAATTCTAAAATTTACAGTTGTTCTGAAAGAAATTCTGAAAGCAATTTCCAGAAATAATTTCATTTTGTTTAGAAAACATTTGTTTTAACTTATAGAGAGATCCTTTTGTAATGTAACTAAGGCTTTCTGGAGCGATATTTCTAAACCGAAGAGTGTTCCAAAATCAACTAAATAAACAAATGTTCAAATATGATACTAAGGTACAGTATAATTATGACCATTTACTTCACACAATAATAATCAATGTGTGCTTTAAACACCTAATATATACATAAGCCTAGATGGCCATATAGAGATATACCCACAATATTCCTCAAGTGATTTTACCCTTTATTGATGTGTGCTCTGCCCCAATCCTGGCAAATGGAAAGTTATGTCCACAAGGAAAAATACTTTTCAGGTTCTTTTAGGAAAAATATTCTTCATCCTTAGTTATGCTTTGTGAAATCTTAACTTTCTTATACCATATGTTCCCATATATTAAACCAAGCAATATTTTAACAGTAACAACTCATCTCCTATATCATTAAGTGGCAATCAGGAAGGAACAATACTGCAGTGGGAAAGGAGGTAACAGTGAAACTCTCCTGAGGAGGTACTTACTCTCTTTAGGAAAAATCTTCAATGGAAGGACTGTACTGTCTAACCTCTGTGTGAATGTGTGAGCTCCATGAGGAGGCACTCTCTCCCTTAATGTCTCATGCACCTAACCTCAGTAGGAAGAACACAAGGGAAACCAGTAGTGCTTAAAAACTTTAAGATTCTGAGGATTGTGCCTGCTACAGAGGCAGGGGGCAGGGGGTGGGATGGGGTTTGTGCAAGGGTTACTTGGAACATTGGTGGTAGAGAATGGGCACTCATGGAGGGATGGGTATTGGATCATTGCATGACTAAAATGTAATCATGAAAGTTTGTAAGTCTGTAACTATCTTATGGTGATTCATTAAAAAATAAAATAAAAGAAAGAAAGAGACTATCATTCTGAAAGGGAAAAAAATCAATTCCCAGGCAGGAACTCTATCCACAGTCTCTGTTCTCAGTCCAGCAAAGGGAGTTGGCTAGAGAAGTCCAGAAGGGAACTGAGATGTTAATGAGACCAGCTCACAGGCTCAGGTCTTAGCAAAGTAAAGACAGGCAGAAATAACTAAAGAGAAAAGATGCTGCAAGTTAGCAAGACAGATTTTTTTTTCTCTCCTGATCCAGAAGAAAGGTCTTCCAAAGTCACAGCATTTCAGTTTAGGCTCAGCATGCAGCTTTGGTTGTGTCCAAGGCCAGGTCAGATCCCAAGGACACTTCAGGTGCAGCATGAAGGTGATTGAAGGAGGCATACAATCCAATGTTTCTGACAACTTTCAGGGACTCTCCCCATGGCAAACCCTCCTGCAAACTTTAAGATACTAATGACTGGTCTCTGCAGAAGTTACAGCAGATGATGAAATGTTACATGGGAGCTATAAACCAGAAGGGGTTAAAATCCCCACAAAGTAATTATAGACCCTGAGGAGTAGAGTGCCAACAACTACCTTTCCTCTCCATAGGTTCTTGCTAGCCAGAAGTATGGAATGTAGGCCTCAATTCCTATATTACAGGGTGTTTGGGAAAGGCACTGGCAGAACTGCAAGGTCATCGCAAAACTCAGCCATTGCTACAAAAGCTGCTTTAACATTAGTGGTTTCTAAGAATGGGAAATTGAGTGAAAATGTGAAAAATAACTGTAGACAGCGTTTTTAGAACATATTACTAATTAGTCTGCCCAACACATGAAAATGCATGCTATTCCTCTTTTTTAAAAAAATTTTCTGCTTTTTGGATTATACCCGGCAATGCGCAGGGGTTAGTACTGACTCTGCACTCAGAAATTACTCCTGCAGTGCTCAGAGGACCATATGGGATGCTGGGAATGGAAGCCGGGTTGACAGCATGCAAGGAAAGTGCCCTACCATATATGCTCCAGCTCCACATGCCATTCATAAGATAACTTACTTCCGGTCTGCTTTCTCACCAGGTATCAAACCTACACTTGACCTCAAGAGAGCTTAGTTCACAAGTGTGAAATCCTTGCTGATTCACGGTAATCTTTGCAAGTGTTTATCCCTATAATATCTGTTTATCCCTATAATATCCCTATAATATCCTAGAAATCTGTATTCTAAGAATAAAACACTTAAAGAGTAGTATGTTCTCGTTAATTGCTAATGTGGAGCAAACTTTCTTGCCAAGTGTAGTATGCATTATAAGATCTTTAATTGTGAGCATTCTAAAGCATTTAGATATCTATAGAACTGATTTAATGTTTTTATTCAGAAAAAAACATTAAAATTATTTAATGTTTTTCATCTGAGAAGGTCGCCCGAAGAACCCACATTGGGACCCATGGCTTAGAATGGAACGGAACAGGGTGAGAAAGATTGTCTGAGTTACCAAGACCATCCATGGTAAATCACAGTTCCAGAAGGCTGAATATAAACGTTGGACATGGGAGTCTCCTGGTAGACAGTTCCACAATGAAATTGACCACATATTCAATGGACTGTTTTGCCTGACCAATGTCATCATTGTCCCAAAATTCCAAATGGGATCAGACCACCATCTCTTTTGTGCAAAATTCTACTTCAAAGAGGAGGGAGAAACGTCTGCAAGGTTTCAGTTTAAGAAGAGAATTCCCAGAATGACCACCAACTGGGAGATCTTTGGCACTATTTCAGCAACATGGGAAGATGCCGTCATTGACAACATCAATGAGGAATACAATCGGCTGGTTCAGCATCTCCATGACTGTGTCAAAAATCAGATGGGCCAGTGGACTAGAGCTGTTACTGACTGGATGCCATGGGATGTCAAAATACCACGTGGCTGCCCACCAAGGAGATGGTCAGACTTCTTCATCAAAATCCTGAATGAATGGTATGAGGCTCTTCCTGTTCCTGGAGCGAGCAGATATCATTTGGCTACCCTATCACGCAACAGGGACAAAGGGAGACGTTACTGGAGCCCACTCAAGCAAATTGAAGAGCAACAGGGTGACAAATGATGACAAGTGACACAAGTGATTCAGAATGATCTGCAATAAAACTTTAATAAATTCGGTAGAGTAAATTTTTTTTATGATAAATAAGACAATGATTAGCAACTTGTTTGCAAGTTCCATGGGAGTTCAAGTGTACTAAGTTCAGTAAGATAAAGTAATTAAATCTGTTAGATGTGATTATAAGAAGAATAGATGCATATTTTAAGTAAGAGACAATGGATGGAGATATCATTTTTGGGATAAAGAAAGGAATGCTGCTAAAATGAAGCTGGTTAGTTCTGAAATGGAATGAAGAAAAGTTGCATGATAAAATGAATGTAAAGGAATTTGTAGAAGGTTTGAGGTTGTGTTTTAAGGAAAAATTGTATGATAAAACTATATTGTTATAAAAATTATTTTGTCTAAATTATATCTGCAGAATTATTCTAGTACTTTTTTGGTGAGGTCTGTCTATTGTAAAATCTATTAGACAGAGAGTCCAGACTCATGTCACCATGCCTTTAGGTAACTGGATATTTAAAAATCATAGAAATTCAAGGCTTTCAACATGTGGTAAATGAATTAAACATCATATTGTTTTTAAACTGTATGTTCTACGTCTACAGATTTTAACAACTCTTCATTGACCTCTAACCCACAGCAAATGGGTAGATTGCATTTTACTGTAAGTAAAGTTGATGCTGTTGGGATCCTCCAGTGACTTTTACGAAATGGGGAGGGGAGAGGCAGCAGTGTCAGGAAGGGAATCTACTGCTTTGTCTCTATCCACTTCTACCACTGGAAATTGCTGAGGAAATCTAGGACTGTGAGCCTTGCTCCTTGTAGGAAAGGAAAGATAGTCCTAGACATTACCAAAGACCTTTCATGTATTTGTATATTCATATATATGTATACATATTAACATGCATGTATCACTGTCACTGTCATCTCATTGCTCATTGATTTGTTCTTGCGGGCACCAGTAACGTGTACATTGTGAGACTTGTTGTTACTGTTTTTGGCATATCCAATATGCCACAGGTAGCTTGCCAGGCTCTGCTGTGTGGGCGCAATACTCTCAGTAGTTTTCTGAGCTCTCCGAGAGGAGCGGGTAAATCGAACACGGGTCGGCTGTGTGAAAGGTGGACGCCCTACCACGATGCTATCACTTCAGCCCACTTGTATGTATATATGTATGTAATATACTATACATAATTATGTATACTATATAATAGAATATAAATTGCCATGGGGGGGGCTTCCTATCTACCTACCTGCATGCCTGCATCAAATGAAATATTTGCTCTTCCTTTTGGAACCTTCAGTATATTTTAATACTTTATTGAACTAAGTTGGTTGCATAAATCCAAATAAGAAGTCTTTTTTTCTCTATAGTAGGTTCTATATCTTATACAGGCAGGAAATCTCAATGCTAACTACTGGGCCCCAAAGCCCTTTTCCAGATAAATGGACAGTTAAAAGGGGAATTAGATTAAAGGATAGGAGTAGGTCCAGTAATAACAGGTACAGTTATAAGTACCTTACAAACATCAGGCCAACCTGAGAGGCAGGCAGCTCAAGCAAGTATTGGAAATTGTCTCTACTATGGGAAGTGAGAAATCTATAGATATACAACAACTGACCATAGCATGGGCCCTGCTCTGTCAGAGTCAACAAAAGTCCTGGAGACCAGGATTTCTTTACCAACTTTGGGGAGGAAAGGATGAACTGGACCAAATGGTCCTGGAAAGACAGGTAAAAATAATGCCTTCATTAATGTAAGACATCTGATCTATAGCCATTTCCCCAGGATTTCTCAGTGAATAACGATGTACCCCAAAATGGAGAATTTTCCAATCTGTCTAGGTTTTTTTTTTTTGGCTTTTTTGGAGGGAGGTGAGAATCACACCCAGCGATGCACAAGTTTATTCCTGGCTCTGCATTCAGAAATTACTCTTGGCGGTGCTCAGGGGACCATAAGGGATGTTGGGAACTGAACCCACGTTGGCCACTTGCAAGGCAAACACACTTCCTGCTTTACTATTGCTCCAACCCTCTTTTTTATGCAAAAGAAAAAGCCAGGAGAAAAGTAAAGTGAAATGTATCGGCTGCACAGGCAGGGGCTGTGGGGCAGGGTGAGGAGGAGTTATATGGGAGTTCCTGGTGGTGGAATATGTGCACTGGTGAAGGGATGGGTGTTTGAGCATTGTATAACTGAGACTTAAGCCTGAAAACTTTGTAACTTTCCTCATGGTGATTCAATAAAAAGAAATAAAAAAAAGAAAAAAGAACAAGCCAGATTTATTAAGCCACTTCACAAATTTAAAGTGAATGTGGAGAGAAAACTATTTTTATAACTTGCCTTTTTGAACCACATTTTAATACTTCAAAGGTACAAGGATAGACTTTATTTAAAAGATATTCCCTTGGATAATCCAAGCCAAATAGGTTGTACTGACCTTAAGCAACCTCTCTCTCTCTCTCTCTTTCTCTCTCTCTCTCTCACTCTCTCTTCCTTTTGGGCATTGTGATTTGTAATCTGATACTGAAAATTTATCATGTATAACCTTTGCCTACTTTCAACACTCAGTTCTTGCCCAGTGTGATCATTTTCAACTAATATTAATAATGGAGATTTTAAATAGTTAAAATTTCCCAATAAAATATGGGACAGAAATCTCAAAACTATTGGAGACAATACAGGTTCCAAGATAATTGTAGTTGTACATTGCTATATTTCAGGTCCTTTTAACGACAAATTTCTTACTGGGTTCAAAAAGTTTAGAACTAAATAAGTATGTTGTTAATCTGGGACAAATAGAGAAGTTCATTCAGGAATATGGGAATGCTGTTTTTACTCCTACCCAGATAGAATTACCTTCAGATAAAATTCAGCCTGGTAGTTGGTCTTACTAAAACCTCCTTCAGATCAAGTGGTGCCTAAGTGAAAAAAATGTTACCAAGTTATCCTGAGCATTCCCATGACTGTGAAATTTAATGAATTTTATAGATGGGTTCATCTTTCCAGGATAAAATCAAGTCCATCTTTAACAAGCAGCAATAGGACTCTGACAGAGAATGGGTCAAATTACTTCTGTGAACTCATCCAGGACCTAAAGCTTTTTAAAATAAAAACTAGCAAGTATTCCTCATCTAAAAGCTATGTATCTTGTCTCTTTACCTAAACCTGATCCTAATGATAATTATTGGTACTCAGCCAATAAAAACAGGGCCTAACATGTTTCTTCAGTGGGCCAAGCAGTATACCAAATAAAGTAATTGAAGTGCATGTAGGCTTATGCCTCTATCTAGCACCTCAGGGTCCCCCTACTGTTTGTCCCTATTTTCAGGAGACTATAAATAACAAAAAGCGATTTTCTTTCTTTAAATATGTCGAGTAAGATACAAGGTAAATGAATGACCTGATAGTTTTATGTCCATAAGAGAACCTGGACACAGCAATTCCTTTTCTATCAACCAAATTCGTGGGTGAAGAAATTAATATACTCATATTTATAAGTTATGGGAGTAAGCATTCTGCAATATTGCTTTGGTTTTTTTTGTTTGTTTTTTTCTAAAACAGCAAACCATTCTCAGCTCTCAGGGATAGAGATAAAGCTTTTTTCCCTTCCAGTTCTAACCATGTTCTTCTCTATTTTCAGACTTTCAGAGTAACAACTCTGAAGTCCAATATATCATTGCATGAGGCCCATTAAATCTAAGGTAGCATCAGGTTTAACCCTTTATGCAACCTCTACAGTCATATTGTCAGCATGAAGAAACTACAGAAGATAAACCTTCCTTCATTTTTCCCCCCTTAAAGATTTCAGGTAGTGAAATCTCTAGAGGTGAATATGAAACAGGCAAAGAAGTAGATAAAGAGGGGCTATCCATGACAATGAATTCCTGGGAAATAATAAAACCATTTGCCTTACGACTGCTAAAAAACCTACCTTGCAGGCTCAGAAACTAAGGCCTGGTAGTAATTTTTTACCAATATCGATAGCACAAACCCGGAGTAGCCCGGGTGCTCCTCAGAGAGAAACTCCAGCAAGAACAAAGTCCAGGAAAGTAATATCAGTGAAGACCTTCAACTATTCCCAACTCTTTCCCTTGGCAACCATCTTAGCAAAGGACTCTTACCTAGGTAGAAAGTCCCACATTGGGTAGATTGGGAGAAACCCTTCAAAAGACAACTTAAACAAATGAAGTGAGTGAATATTATGCCTCTGTCCATGTGCTGCCTGTGTGCATGCATTGCTGCTGAATGCACGTGGTTCCACAGCACCTGTGTCCCCCTCATCTCTCCTCTTGAGCAAAAAAGTATCTTCTATTCTTTCAGTTTTAATGCTGGGATGTATACTGGGCTCTCTTTCTGCCCATGGAAGTTTACATTCTCTCACGCTTTCTCTATTGCTCTCTCCCTCCTCTCTTTCTCTCTGTCACCATCCCTTTCCTCAGAATTTCCACATAAACAGGTTTAACTTTAAAAATTTTTTTTAAATAAAATCTGCAAAGTTACCTGAGTTATTTAGATATTAATATATTTTTAATGCTTATATTGTGTCAAAATTATTGTTTGCCTCCAGAACAGATTTAAGTGTTGATCATTTTTAATTTGAATACCTTTTTTTCAGACAACTATTACATTGCTGAATATTACTTTGTTTATGTGTGTAAATATATGCAGAGTAATTTAAATCTTACTTTGAAAGTCTTCTACTTTATCATCAAAATTGCCTGCTAGTTCTAAAGCAGACAATGATTTGGTTGGAAGTGGAGCCCAGGGAGACATGATTAGCTATGCTAAAGGGAGTAGAGATTTTTCCACATGTAGATCCACAAGTTAATGTTAATCTTTCAAGATCTTCTACATTATATCTTATTTCCTAATCGCTTATGTTTAAAATACTCTGCCTATTAAAACAAAGGCCAATTTATTAATTCTCTCATGTTGTTTGCAAGACCAAACATAAATTAGGAGCATAAATTCACCTGTTGTTAAACCAAGTGTTATTTAACAGAATCTTAAAAATCATTATCCTTGAATAACTGAAATTGTCCAATAAATAAGCTTTTTGGGCTCAATATAAAATATGCTTCACATGTAATAATACTGTTTAATATTCATTGAGTACATAGTTTTCAAAATACTTCATATGTATAATTAATTTAATATAACAACAAAGCATGATAAGTATTATTATTATTGTTGTTGTTGTTCTGCTTATTTTACAGATAAGGAATTGAGTCTTAAAATTTGGGGATAGCTTATCCAAGGTTACACAACTACTAAGGATCAAGGTTAAAATCATACTTGAACCTAGAGGAACAGTTCTTTTTTTTTTTTTTTTTTTTTTTGCAACTTCCAAGTTTATTTGTGATAATAATGCATTTAAATCAATGATACTTTAAACTTTATGAAATATATTATTTTCACATACTTATCCCCTTCTTCCCTTTAAATTCATTCTTTTTTTTTTTTTTTTTTTTTTTTTTTTAAATTTTTATTAAATCACCATGTGGAAAGTTACAAAGTTCTCAGGTTTATATGTCAGTTATACAATATTCAAACACCCATCCCTTCACCAGTGCCCATATTCCACCACCAGAAACCCCAGTATACCCCCCGCCCCCACCCCCTACCCCCTACTGTATAACTAATGAATTTCACTTCGTTTTTTCTTTACCTTGATTACATTCCATAATTCAACACAAAACTCACTATAGTTGACATAACTCTCTCTCTCTCTCTTTTTTTTTTTCTCTTTTTCCTTTTCCTTTTTTTTTTTTTTCTTTTTCCCCCTCATCCCCCTGCCTGCGCCTCATAGTATGGTGTACGCCACGCCACGTCGGCCAGTGTGGGGCTTTTGCTTAGTTCACAGTCCAGAGGTGGCTGCTACATTAAAAAACTTCAATACTTTCAACAAAAACTTACTGTTATTATTTGGAGTTTCCCCCCAAGTCAGACCTGTTCAAATGGAACCAATTCACATTGCTGACAATTATAAATGTTAAGTCGCGCGGACGCGGCAGCGTCCGCGCGGTTTTGGGTTTCTGTATAAAGTCCAGGGAGAATTCTGCCAGAAATTACATAGCCCAGCTCACAGTCCCAGTGCATTGCTGTAAGAAGTCTCTGAATTCAAAGTCTTTAAGCGCCGCAGAGGGTCCGATTCGCGCTCAGCAGCTCCGGGTTTATCTGGGCCGAGGGCGTGCCGGTTACGCCCCCTTCCCATGAGTTCCTGGGAGCCCCCAAAGTAAAATCCGAATACCTGTGGGTCTGGAATCAGAAGATGGCGCCTGCCACATGGTGCCGCCAGCCCGCCGCTTTCCATGCAGGAAGACAGGGTGGGGGGGGAAAAAAAATCCACCCCCAGCAGCACCGAGTTGTAGCCCAGTTTGGTGTCCCAATGCATTGCTCTCAGGTGCTGCGCTGGATGCCCGAATGTGTTACATCTTTGGAGTCAAAGTCTTTAAGCGCCGCAGAGGGTCCGATTCGCGCTCAGCAGCTCCGGGTTTATCTGGGCCGAGGGCGTGCCGGTTACGCCCCCTTCCCATGAGTTCCTGGGAGCCCCCAAAGTAAAATCCGAATACCTGTGGGTCTGGAATCAGAAGATGGCGCCTGCCACATGGTGCCGCCAGCCCGCCGCTTTCCATGCAGGAAGACAGGGTGGGGGGGGAAAAAAAATCCACCCCCAGCAGCACCGAGTTGTAGCCCAGTTTGGTGTCCCAATGCATTGCTCTCAGGTGCTGCGCTGGATGCCCGAATGTGTTACATCTTTGGAGTCAAAGTCTTTAAGCGCCGCAGAGGGTCCGATTCGCGCTCAGCAGCTCCGGGTTTATCTGGGGAGAGGAACAGTTCTTTAGCTTACTATTTTTATTAAATTTGTCTTCAATTTTAAACTATTCTTATTAATGTAGGATTGTACTTTAAAATCACATATATGTGTGCATTTCAGGTTTACATCATGAAAATAAACATATATGTACCTTAATTTATCAATTTATGAACAAATCTACTACTTGCCATGCAAACCCCCTTTTATTCCTATTTATCCATTCCCTTTCCCAACCCTTTCCCTCTGGTGACCAAGTTGGTACAAAACTTTACTTTTGCTTTTCATTCATCTGCTTTTCTGTTTTCTCTAGGTACAATATATAATGAGTGAATTTAGATAATAATCATCTTTTGTTAATTTCATGTTATAAAAAGATTAATAGTACTTCATTGTGTTTGTATATCACATCTGCATCCATTTACAAAATATTGTCTCTCTGATAGTAATAAGGATTTCCCCAATATATACAAATGTTGCTATGGTAAATAAAGTACAGACAAAAAAAAAGCAAAATTCACATACTCATTAAGTCTCTACTTCACTCCAAGAGAATTACTATAGATTAAATTCTCTAGGCTTAGCCAATAGGATTCACTTCTCACTTAAGATGAGTGAAAAAAAAGTTGACTTGGTGTGGGGAAGATTTAAAAAAAAAAGTAAGCTACCAGAAGAAAGAGCAGGACGAACCATGTATATTGATCATGAAGGAAGGCTTCTCAGAGAAATTGAGTTAATGACTATACACTATGGGTCAGAGTGATATGGGGACTGAGTTTCACCCAGTTTTAGACATCTAATCAGCAGTTTTACAGCAGCCTTTATTCACAGTTAATTGTAAGAGTCTTTGTCACCTTCTGATATATCAAATAAACTAAAACTCAGCAATGAAATGATATCAGTTTTTAAGGAAGAAATGGAACCAAGGATTATGTGTATGTCTGTGTGTGTGTCTATGTGTGTGATATATGTGTGTGTATTTTTATCCTAAAAAAGAACTTAATATACATTCTCTTCCAATTCACATGGTGGGACATTTTCTAAGATGACATGCTAAGCCACAAAATTACCTCTACAAAGTTAAGAAGATAGAAACAGTACCAACTGTCTTTTTAGACCATAATGTACTAAAAATAGAAGTTTATCCTGGATAAAAATAGGGAAATAACCAAATATCTTAAAATTAAACATCTCACTAATGAATGGCCATTGAGGAAATAAAAAAGGAAATCAAAATATTCCTAGAAACAAAAAAGAATTAGGACAAGCTACCAGAATTTGTAGGACACAGCAAAAGCAGTGTTAAGAGGAAACTTCAGAGCTATGCAATATTCATTGAGAAAGGAGATAGGGCCCACATAAAAAGCTTGATCGCACAGCTTAGGAAACTGGTAAATAGCCAACAAAGGGAGCCCCAGAAATGAAAAGAAAAGACACAATACGTTTATAGAAGAAACACATTAATTTGAATTTTAAAGACTCCAAATACATTAATTCGAATTTTAAGGAATCCAAAAATTAAATGAAAATAATGGCTGGTCTTTGAAAACATAAGCAAGATTTAAAAACTACTAGCAACACTCACAAAGCTAAAAAGAGAATCCTTAAAAACAAATCAGAAATGAAAGGGGAGACATCAAAATAGATAACACAGAAATTTGAAAAATTATCAGAGATTATTTTGAAGATCTGTATTCCACTGAACAAGAAAGCACAGAAGAAATAAATAAACTCTTGGACTCCTATAACCTCCCAAGACTGAACCAAAAAGACAAGAGACAACAAAACAGGCCTATGACTACTGCAGAAATTGAAATGGTAATCAAATGTTCCTTGCCTTACTGCCAAAAGCAGAATTCCAGGTTCAGATGGACTCACTAGTGAGTTCTTTCAAGTCTTCAAAAAGAATTGACCTACTGCCAATTCTTTTCAGGCTCTTTTAGGAAAACAATGAAACAAGACTTCCACAGTCTCTATGAAGCAAATATTACCCTGATAACAAAAGAAGAAGATACCAAGAAAGAAAAGATAATTATGAAGCAAAACCCTGATGAACATACATGCAAAAATCCTCAGTGATATACTAGCCAATCCTATCCAAATACACATTTAAAAAGATCATATACCATGACCAAGTGGGATTGATCTCAGAGAATGCATGGATGGTTTAACATGTAAGTCAATTAACATATACCATATCAATACAAGAAAAAAATTAAAATCTTATGATTGGATCAGTAGACACAGAGAAAGCATTTAACAATATCAAACACAATATTCATAATTAAAATCTCTCAACAAAATGAAAATTACCTCAAGCCCACAGAAAACTTTATACTCAATGGGGAAGAAACTAAAAACCTTCCCTCTAAGATCAAGCACACAAGACAAGTTTCCCTCTAAAATTAGGGACAAGACAAGTTTATTTTCTTCTATTTACTATACTATAAGAAAAACTTGCCATGGCTATTAGGCAAGAATATGATACTAGGGGTATCCAGATAGGAAAGGAAGAAGTCAAACACTCACTATTTTCAGATGACATGAAACTATATTTAGAAAAGACTAAGTATCTACAAAAATCTCCTACAAACAATAGGTTCACACAGTAAATTAGCAGACTACAACATTGACACACAAAAGTTGATTGCTTTTCTAAATAATTAAAGAAAAGAGATGGATTTTTTTAATGTCCAATAATCAATTGTGCCTCAGAAAATAAAATACTTAGGAATCAGCTTAGCAGGTTAAATACCTATATAAAGAAAACTACAAAACTGTATTTAAAGAAATAAAATAGGGCAGAAGAAATTAAAACAGGATCCCAACTGATGGATTGGTATGAATAACATAATAAAAATGGCAATACTCCTCAAAGTTTTGTACAAATTCAATATAGCTTGAATAAGGATATTCATGACAATACCAAGTAAATACATCAAGCACTTATCAAATTCCTATGGAAAAATATTGCCCATGGCTAAGGCAACATTTGGGATGCATCACTTTCACCAATTCAACCTGCTCTACAAAGCAGGAATAATTAAAATAGTGTAATAGTAGAATAAAAAAAAACTCTCATAACAATAGAATAGAATTTCCAAAAAAAATCTCAGTCCTCTTTCTAGTCCTATACACAAAAATCAGATCAAATTGAATTAGGGATGTCAATATTAGACCTGGACCCGCAATTTACATAGAAGAAAACATAGGCAGAACTCTCCATAACATTGAAGTAGAGGCATCTTTAAGAACGCCACTGAACATGGAAGCCAAAGAAAAGATAAACAAATGGAACTACATTAAACTAAGAAGCTCCTTAACCTTCAAGTAAATGAAGACCAGAATAAAAAGCCATCCCAAGTAGTGGGAGAAATTATTTGCCCACTATTCATCTGACAGAGTAACTATCCAAGATATACAAAGCACTGGTGGAACTTTACAAGAAAAAGAAATCCAACCCAATCAAAAAATAGAGAGAACAGATTAACAGAAACTTCCTCAAAGAAGATATATAGAAGACATATGGAAAATGCTATATATCACTGAAAATCAGGGAAATGCAAATCAAAACAACATGACATATCATCTCACACCATAGAGACAGACATAACAAAGAGCAACAACAAATAATTCTGACATGGAATAGGAAGGGGGAAATGATCTTCATTCACTGCTGGTGGGAATGTTGAATAATTCAGTCTTCTTAAAAAACAATATGGAAATTCCTCAAAAAACTAATATTGAGCTTCCATTTGACCCAACAACTCAACTCCTGGGAATATAACATAATGGCCCCAAAACACAATGCAGAAAAGATATCTGCACTCCCCTGTTCATTGCAGCACTATTCACAATTACCTAAATCTGGAGACAACTAGTGCTCAAAAAACAGATGGCTGGATAGCTGTTACACATTAAAAATAGAATACTATTTGAACACTAGAAAAGATGAAGTCATGAAATTTTCTGATAAGTGGCTGGATCTGGAGAGTACATGCTGAGTTAAATGAGTAAGGGAGAGAGATAGTCACAGAATGATCTCACTACAAACATGGTAGGGGAATAATACTAATACCCAAAGACAATGGAAATGAAGGGCAGGAGAACTGGTGCTTAGTAGGAAGCTTGTAACATTTGGAGTGCGGAGGATAGGACAGGAAGGCACCACTATGACAATATTAAAGAGAAGACATATTGTGAGAAATTGATTTATATGATTGTGGAAGCTGAGAAATCTCCCACTCTGCCATTCAAAAGCTGGACAAGAGCTGACTAATAAAAGGAAGTGAAGTGATATGTATGATACTCTTTCAGTATCAGTATTGGAAAGCTAGTGCCTAGGAGTAATAAAGAAAAAGAAAAAAAAATGTCTGCCATAGAGGTAGGCTACGGGGTTGGAGGGAAATCTGGAATATCAGTGGCTGGAAGTGGACGCCAATGAATATTGTACATCTGAAATTCTATCATGAATAACACTGAAAAACTAACAGTGATTCAATAATAAATAAAGTAATGACAGTTTTGATTTTTTTAAATGTAGAAAAATTGCTATTTATTCAGCCATTCCTTAAATTGATTGAATTGGGCATGAACTCCATATGTCTTTTTTTTATTAATTCATTTTTTTAATGAATCACTGTGAAATACAGTTACAAAGCTTCAGTTTGTGTTTCAGATATACAATGATCTAACACCCAACCCTCCACAAGTGGACATCCTCCACCACTAATGTCCCCAGCAACCCCCACCCCCCCACCCCTCCCCCTGCCTCTATGGCAGACAATTTTCCCTATATTTTCTTTAATATTGCTTGTTATGGATAGCATAAGATTTCGTGCAGCAGTGAGAGTGGCTGCGTGCTCCTGGGATTCTAAGATTTTAGATAATTAGAGTGTGGAGAAATCTCTGCAGCGATCTCAGTTCAGAGATTCTTTTGTGTGTCTCTGGATTACGGCCATTCAGGAGCTTAAGTAGCAGACAGAGGCACTTTCTGGGCATGACTTTCAGGGTCCCATGGGGATGGCCGGGATGAGAGGGAAGACAAACCCATCTCCTCTACCTTGAGACCTGGAGTTTTTTGTCACTAAACCCATGTACCTGCACTTCTCATTGGGTTCTGGAAGTTGGAAACCACTGGGAATTTTAGGAGGCAGGTGGAAGGACGATGCATGCCCCTATCTGAGGCACCCCAGTATAGTCAGTCCTGCTTAAAGTTTGGAGGCATCTCTACAGGGAGCTGCTCAGTTCAGAGATTCTTTTGTGTATCTCTGAATCATGGCCCTTGTTTTCATCTTTTCCAGAGATATAAATTCTTGGCATATGCCCTGCAGGGTTTGCGTGCATGCCTGTAGGGTTCCACGACACTGATCCTAACTGCAGCTTCTGATTTCTTCCGAGAATTATGGGTCTCTGAAATATGGCCAGTAACTGAGCTTGTATAGCTGAGCGGGAGGTGGTTTCTGGGTGTGGATCCCGCATACTAAACTTTTGCTATTTAATTTCTTGGTAAATTTGGCCCCAAGTGGTTGAGGTCCAGCCAAAGGCACAGTGACAATTTTGAGGTAACAGGAGGCATAAAGGCACCATCAGGCGGTTGATGCACTCGCCCCACAAGTAGAGGTCAATATGCTGGAGGCACCATACTCCCACGGTTTTGAATTTTGTCTTGAAATTTTAGCTTTGATTTTAACTACAATCCAATTTTTAATGTACATTTTAATTTATGTTTAAAATGGTAGAAACAGTATTTGCAACCAAAGCATCTATGAGTTTTCTAAATAGCTAATAAATACCATGAAACTATTCACATCTCATTTTAATTTCAAAAAGTAGGCCAGGCCAGAGAGATTTGATGCATATGCTCTAAATTCAATCATTTCTTTCACTGATCTTACTACATATTATTAAATTTTCATTGTTTTTGTCTAATCTTCCTCACTGGTCTACAGACTAAAAACAATATGAATGACTAATTAGCCTAAAGTAATCTCAGTCAGTCCATGTGTTCCATTCCTGTTTAGCTTACTTACAGTCTGAGCTATGTGACTATGTGAAAAATGGGTGTTTGATGTAAAAATGTGTTTTATTTCTAAGTAATGGACTTTGTCAACTTCCATTTATTATGGCATTCTCAAAGAGGACTCCTTCAAGGTTAGACATTTCTTATATTCTTATTTGTTTGTTCTTTTCCACCACACACTTGAATACAACTGACACCCTCAATATTTACTTATATCTTTTGACTTCTACAATTTGGCTTTCAATTTCCATGCTTTTCCTTTTGTGGAGCACAGAATTTTGCTATAGAGCAGTACATTTAGTTTTCCACTCATGTATCTATAAAGGAAGAAAGTGCATCTATTTTTTGAGAGCTTCTCAGCTAAGTGAATTTGGCTCGATCGCACCCAGCTTTTAGTTCTTCCATTAGTGTTAGAGGATGCTTCAGTGAACTTTACTTGTATTTCACATAATGGAGACACACTTTCACTTTGATGCTGAATATTAAAACTGGGCTTCCGGGATAGTAACTGTAAATTTTCTCAGTAAAGTCAGATTAAAACTGATATTGTTATTATTATATTGATTTAGCAATATACAATTTTAAGCTATGTAAATGATTTCTAATCTGACAAAAACTACAGTTTTTGGAATCACTTGGTTTGAAGGTCACTTACAAAGTTGACTCTAAATGATATCTGGTGTGTCCAAATTCTTTGCTTTTAAGTGAAATTTAGACAATAAATACTTCATTTTAACATCGCCCCCCAAATTAATACATATTCTCTTGAGGTGCTAAGTATATCAGCATGGAAAAAGAAATCTAGTTTGTGAGGACATAAAATAAAATTGTTTCATTTTCTATTCTCATTTCTTTCATTGTATAGAATGATTGCACTTAAAATGTTAATTATCAGTGTCTCCATATCACAGATTTTATAGGCATTATATACTCCTGACACTATTTATAAAATTGTTATAAATAATATAAACTTATGAGTTAAAATAAAATGTTTAAAGGACTTGTTTTTATATATGCGCTTCTGATCTTGGCATTTTAGAGATGAAATAATACAATGCATATTGTATGAGTAAGACTTCTCCAGGAAAATCTAATCGCTCAAGACATATTTATTGTGAGAAATTGATTTATATGATTGTGGAAGCTGAGAAATCTCCCACTCTGCCATTCAAAAGCTGGAGACTTGAGGAGAGCCGGTGGTATAATTCCGTGAGTCCAAAGGTCTGAGAACCCAGAGAAACAATCATATAAATATTTCTGTCCACTGGCAGGACAAAATGAAATGAGATGCCACCACTCAATAGCATCAGGGATAAAGGAGTAAATTCTCTTATTTTTCTGTCTTTTGTGCTATTGAGGACTTCCATTGCTGAATAATGAATGCACAATCAAATTTGTAAGGCAATCTACTTTAATTACTTCAAATGTTAACATCATCTAGAAGCAACCACAATAAGGTTGGAAACACACCTGGAACACACCTGGGAATAAGGTTTAATCAAATAGTCAGTCAACTTAATCTCCCCTTGGTAATCAGGAGGACACATGAAATTAGCCACATATATTTTGTTATAAGTAAGGAATATGAGCACAAATAACTAGACCTAATCTCTGAAAATGTTCGTGACAGCAGTAAGAGTAGGTACAGAATACCTGATCTAGAATTCTTTATTATTTCATTTTGTTTCTCAAAATTCCTATAAGGTGAAGGCTTCACAATTTTCATCTTTACTTTAAAGGACAATATAAATTTTTCAAATATGGACTTTCTATCTCAAAAAAATGACATTTAATCTTAATGTCCAAAATTCTTTTTCATAGAAATGGAAAATGATGCAGAATAAACTGCTATACAAACCCATATGTTTATAAATATCTGATGTAATTTATATTCATATGTTATTTTAGTTTAATATTAATAATGTGTATGTCACAAAATTATCCTAATACAAAGACTGCTTCATATCCTACAAATGTATAGAGTTAACTGCTTTCTTATTTACCATACATATTCCTCCTCTCAACTATAGTATGACATTTGATCAATAAATTTGTCTTAAAACATAATAGGAAATAATAATTTCTTTTAGATAAAGATGCTTGAGTTGTATACTAAACAGGAACTGGAGCAATAGTACAGAGGATAAGGCCTTGCATATAGTGAACCTGGAATCAATTCTTGGAATCCATATAGGCCAAACCCACAAATGATTTCTAAGCATAGAGGCAGGAAAAATCCCTAATCACAGTCAGATATTGCGCCCGAAATCAAAACTCAAACCAAACAAGAAAATAAAGAAAAACTGAAAATAGAGAATATTTCATTTTTTCCATACTATAATGCAAAATGATCAAGGTTATATGGAAACATATTTTGTAATATTAAAGTTTTGGAATGTTTTCATGTTTAAGAAAAATAGTCAACTACATCAAGCATACCAATAGTAAAACCATTGAAATAATGACTATAGAAGGCAGTGGCTAAAGGGGTTGCTCAGTGGTCTAGAATGCCTGTGTTTTGCAATTATAAGATTCCAAGTTCAAACCCTGGTGCTTCAGCATGGAATGAGCTTCATCCAGACGATGCTATTGTCTGTACCTATCAGCAAGTGATTTCTGACCATATTGCAGCACAGGTGTGTGTGTGTGTGTGTGTGTGTGTGTGTGTGAACACATCTAAAAGAATGGCAGTCAACAGTGAGCAAGTGTGAAAATACCACAGTGAAAGGAGAATTGCCCCTGATGCCCAATAAAAGCCACAGCTGAGTATGTGAGCATACACTTAGGTTCAACCCAAGGTGACCACAATGACAATGTGTAAGCTTCAACCCAAGGTGACCACAACTACAATGTGTAAGCACCACAAGTAGGCATGTGCTAGACACCTAACCACTCCAAAAATATCTACCAATAGCTATGAACAGAAGGGGGATAAATAAAATACAATAGAATGATCACTGTCACTGTCATCCCATTACTCATCAATTTGCTTGAGCAGGTACCCGTAATGTCTCCATTGTGAGACTTGTTGTTACTGTTTTTGGCATATCGAATAGCCATACTCTTGCCAGGCCCTGCCATGTGGGTGAGATACTCTTGGTAGCTTGCTGTGCTCTCTGAGAGGGGCAGAGGAATCGGACCCCAGTCGGCCGAGTGCAAGGTGAACGCCCTACCCGCTGCACTATCGCTCCAGTCCACAATAGAATGATAACTATGGGGGCTGGAATGCTAGCACAGTGGGTAGGGCGTTTGCCTTACACACGACCAACCAGGGTTCGAATCCCAGCATCCCATATGGTCCCCCGAGCACCACCAGGAGTAATTCCTGAGTGCATGAGCCAGGAGTGACCCCTGTGCATCGCCGGGTGTGACCCAAAAAGAAAAGAAAAAGAATGATAACTATGAAAAACAAAAGAGAATAATAAGAAAAACTATGTGGACACTTTCCACTAAAAAGTAAAATACAAGAGGTTGGAAAATGTGACAGCAGTTAAACTGCATATCTAACAAGTTTGCCCCCCTAGGTTCAATTTTTAGTACCACATGGTCTCCCGAGCATCGCTGGATGAAGTCCTGGAGACCCCCAAGCACTAGTGGGTATAATGCTGAACAACCCCAGCACCACCTGTGAAGCCAAGGTATCATCTGCACAGCAGGAGCATAGCAACACCACATTCTGCAGTCTTACATAGAACTGATCTCTCAGTTAGCAAGAAATGCTGGTGAAGCCTCCGAGGATCCTAAGGACTTCTTGGAGGTGCCTCCACCAAAACAAGAGTATGTGCAACTATGACTGTATACAAACTCCCAATTCAAGTATTTCAAATGCACATAGAAATATAAAAATAAGGTAATTTCGTAAAATTATAACAAGTAAATTCAACAAGTAATTCAACAAGTAGGGCAAACAAAAATGCATTTTTTTCTTTTTTTTTTAATTTATTTTATCCTTTAATTAGTGAATCACCATGAGGGTACAGATACAGATTCACACATTTTTGACCTTGTTTTTCCCTCATACAATGTTCGAGAACCCATCCCTCCACCAGTGCCCATTCTCCACCACCAATAAACCCAGTATCCCTCCCACCCCCTAATCCCATTTGCCCCCCACCCCACCCTGCCTCTGTGGCAGGGCATTCCCTTTTGTTCTCTCTCTCCAATTGGGTGTTGTGGTTTGCAATAGGAGTATTGAGTGGCCATTGTGTTCAGTCTCTAGTCTACTTTCAGCACGAATCTCTCTTTCCAGGCGAGATCTCCAACCACATTTTACTTGGTGTTCCCTTCTCTATCTGAGCTGCCTTTTTCCCCAGCATGTGAGACCAGCTTCCAAGCCATGGAGCCAACCTACTGGTACTTATTTATATTTGAACTATTTTCAGTAGTTTTATGCAATTTTACATGACTAAAACTTATACTCTGTAAACAACTAAGATGGACAAAAACATAGGTCTTATAAATATAAAAATGCCTGAAGATAAACCTTATCAATTTTACATAGTTTAATTCTGGTTTAGATGTTCATTTTTTATGGTTATTAACAATAATATACTATATTTTCCATACCATATTCCTACTTTATTATAAATGTTCAAAATTTATATTTGGTATGTTCATCATTCAATTTTTTTCTGATAACATTATATAATAGGAATTGATGAAGTATTTTTTTCACATGTAAAATATTAACCTAGAAACAAGGTCAAACCTGCCACCTGAAAGTCTCTTAGATGTTTGGATTAACTCTCAGTTTTTGGTTTTGAAAGGATTGAAAATGTCCTATTTAGGGAGCTTTTCTTTCTTGAACTTAATCTTTTACATCAATCTCTGTGTTAAATATGTCATTTGTTTCAACTAAAACAATCATTGTATATAATGACTGTAGCACTGCACTGCACTGCACTGTCCTCCCATTGTTCATTGATTTGCTCAAGTGGGCACCAGTAATATCTCCATTGTGAAACTTATTGTTACTGTTTTTGGCATATCGAATATGTCACAGGGAGCTTGCCAGGCTCTGCTGTGAGGGTGGGATACTCTCTGTAGCTTGCCGGGGTCTCTGAGAGGAGCAGAAGAATCGAACCAAGATTGGCCACTTGCAAGGCAAATGCCCTACCCACTTAGAAATGAAATATAAAAAACATTGAGATATTTTGTCTAGCTTGCTTTTTTTTCCTATTGGCACAGAAATAATTTGGCCACAAATCACCATTTCTTCATAACATGCATGACTGTTCTGTCCATTACCCTTCAATTGAAAAAGGAATAAAATTTGAAGATAAAAATAGGAAGGTGACTTTATTTTTATTTTTTTTTTATTTTTTTTTTTTTGCTTTTTGGGTCAAACCCAGCGATGCTCAGGGGTTACTCCTGGCTTTGCACTCAGGAACTACTCCTGGCGGTGCTTGGGGACCATATGGGATGCCGGGGATCGAACCCGGGTCGGCCGCGTGCAAGGCAAACGCCCTACCCGCTGTGCTGTCACTCCGGCCCCCAGGTGACTTTATTTTTAATGAAGAATAAATTTTATGACATGTAGGCTTAAAACAAGTTTATAATGAAAAATAGTTCAGCGAGCTCTTTGGTTTGAGTTGTAGAGAAAGAGAAAAACATAAGAAACCCAATAGGATAGTCAAGTTTAGAATAATTCACGATAGGCAGTGGTTCTCTCTGACCCTCTATACTTTGTGAAGAGAAAGACCAAGGAAGCAGTGAGTGGTGTAGATATGTGTCCATGAGAAGGCCTTTAAAGACCAGGCCAGTGAGATAGTACAGGGAGTGAGGTACTATTCTTGCACAAGGCAAACCCAGGTCCAATTCTTGGCAACAACTATAGTCTCCAGAAAATTGACAGAGAGGATTCTTGAGAATGAAGCCGTGAGTAAGTCCTGAGCACTATCAGATGCCCCCCCCCCCACACACACACACAAAAAGTTAAATCAGTCATCTTGGAATAGAATATGACATTCATTATCAGTAAATGTCATTACGAAAAAAAATAAAAATAGCACCATATATAACTTTAATAAGAAATATTGATCTTTCCCCAAAGACTGGGGAATAGGTAAGGGTTGTCAATTTCTATTTCTTTTGACCTTTTCTATGATAGACCTAGCTAATACAAATTCAATAATAAGAACCCATGAAGTAGATCGAAAAATAAAATGTCTCTATGCTGGATGAGCGTTATTTTTAAAAAGTCCCAAGTAATCTATGTCAACATACAAAAGGGCTCTATTCACTTTCTAGGGGTGCCCTCAAAAATATGCCCTACTAACAAATCTACATACAAAAAATATTTCTCACCATCTGGAAGCTGCAACTACAGGATCAAAGTGTTGATAGATTTGGCTTCTTCTGGGTTCTGTTTCAATGACTTTCAAATGGCCACATCCATTTGTTGTGTCCCCATGTGGTCCATTCTCTATATATGCACTCCTCATATTTGTCTGCCCAAATTCCCTCTTCTTACAGGACACTAGTTATATTGAGTAACAGTTTGTTCTAAGGACCAAAATTTAATGACTCACCTCTTCAAATAAATTTTTACCTCTCCAAAACCTGCCAAGTACTGAATTATCAAGAGTTATCCTTCAGCTTATAAATTTAGACAGAAAACACTTCAGTTCATGAATTTATCAGTTTTAAATTTTACACAATTGATATACAACATTTAATAGTATTTAATACACTTACAGAAAATGAAAACCAAGGTAAAAATTACAAACATAGCATCATTAACAGAGAATACTGATGTACAATTAATAAAATCAATCATATGATCCCAAAAACAAATGAACTACTAATAAATGCACAGAACACAAATGAATCTTAAATCATCGCATTGAGGGAAAAAAATGCAAGCACATATATATGAGGTGCACATATATATTATATATAGAGAGTTGTACCTCATATATATAGAGTTGCACCTCATAGATATGTGTGTATAAGCATATGGCATTTTTCTTAGGGTCATACCTAGCTGTGTTCAGGGATTGCTCCTGCCTCTACAATCAGGGGTCACTCTCTACAGTGCTAAGAAACAAAAAAACAGAATTCTAATCCAAGATCTGCTGTCTACTATTGTAGCATTTGATGACTTAGCCTATTTGATGATTTGTCTGACCTTATTCTTTCCAGTGAGAAAAGGATACATACCCCAGAAATTTATCATGAAGCTTTAATTTTTAAAAAATACGAAAAAATTCAAGAATAGTGACTAGTAGCTAAGATGTGCTCACAAGTAGCAAAGACTTTTTTGATTAAAATGTGATTAATTGGGGCTGGAGCAATAGCACAGTGGGTAGGGCATTTGCCTTGCACACAGCCGACCTGCGTTCGAATCCCAGCATCCCATATGGTCCCCTGAGCACTGCCAGGAGTAATTCCTGAGTGCTCCTGAGTGTTACAGACCCAGGAGTAACTCCTGTGCATGGCCGGGTGTGACCCAAAAAAGCAAAAAAAAAGAAAAAAGTAATTTTTTATAGGAAAATAGTGGTTTCATGCTTAAACTGCAGTGTGACACAATGTATCCACTTATAAGAGAAAAGATGAGTGAAGGATATAAGAATGACAGATCAGCTGCTATAAAGGAGAACGCTAACATTAGCATAAGTGAAGTGGATGGGAATTGAATGCTTCTTCATAGGGATATCCTGAGGATTTAAATGAGGTACATCATGAAAATTACTTGTTTCTGGTAATTAGTAAGTCCATAATAAATGGTAAAGGTTAATTTATTCAGACTCACACCCAACTTTTTACAAAAGACTAAATGTATGTGACAGTGTTCAGATCTTGACTCGTTTTAATTAGCTGGTGAATTCAAATAATGCTGAAAAGATACTGTAGGACTTATAACTTCACCAGTTCAGAAATTCTTCTCTTAATTATGTAGCTTATCAGAAATTAATTTTGAGTGTGTAATTTCAACATGACTCTGACTATTTTGCCTTGATCAGAATGACTGATCACAGTTTCCTTTCTAACTAGGGCAACTTTTAATCTTTTATCAAATAAATTTCTAAGTTCTAAGATATTGATTAGTATGTTAGTCAATATAGCATTTTTTTGCACTCTCTTTAATATTGATATAGTTTAACAATCGACAGGGCCTACCAAAGTGAGGGTCAGGGGAGAATAAAGTTGATTTGAAATTTCTTGATTTTATTTTTAGCAAAATAAAATCAAGAAATCATTGGACTTTGAAAACATAATTTATAAGTGGATTAAGGCAAATATGATTTATTCACACAAATTAATAATAAATGGGAAATTTTTAATTATTCTATTTTATTTGTGTGGCTTGGGGCCATATTTTGTATTACTTGGCGATTACTTCAGACAGGGCTCAGATACCATATGGGTGCCTGGGATCAAATCTAGTTCAGCTGTATGCAAAGCAAGCACATTATCCTCTGTACTATCCCTCCAGCCTCCAAATGGGAATTTTTTAGATCATCAATTGGATTATTTCTAGTGTGGGATAAAAATTCTTGTTAAATAATTTAATGCTAACATAGTTCAAAATTTTCTTTAATATACAATGGTCTTCTTTAATATACAATGATCTAAATATATTTATTTTTACATACAGAAATTTTAGCCTAAATCATGAAATTCCACAAGTTCCATTTTAATATATTTCAGCTGTAAACTTTTTAATATTTAAAGTTACTTGTGTTTTCCTCATATATTCCTCTATTCTAAACTTTGCTTAGGGTATACCAAAGAACGAAATGACCAAGTGTAAAAAACTAAAGCTCGCCTAGGGAGCGCGCGCACTCGAGGGCTCTCTGGGCGGCTCTGTCTCACCGCCCACGTTCAGTACCCTGCAACCACTGTGTGTGCCGTTGGTCAAGGGCAGGCGATGGAAGGAAGAAGGCCAAACTGGTTTCTCGATCGGTTTATTTCATTCTCTCTCTCTGCTTCTCCCCCGGCTCTTGGTCTCTCTCTCGATCTGTGGATCTGGCCCCCAACCCACTCTTACAGCCTAGTTAAATCTCCACAGCATGAGGGGGTTGGGGCATACACATAGGTGTGGTCAGCAATAGGATAAGGTTCCTTTCCCTCAGGGGATGCTTCTCCTAGGACTTAATTCTCTTTCAGCAGGAGGATCCACCCAAGGGCAGAGTCCCATGAATGTGTTTCTCTTCTCCTCAGCCAGCAAACATATGAGAATTCATAATATTAATCATTTTGTATGGACACAATAAGAGATGCATTAAAGCTTGTGGAATTGCTCTCCTGGGGCCATCTCAATCTCAGACTACAATGCTCAGGCCAGAACAGTCTTTCCTATCCCTAGCAGGGTCCTAGTCTCATCATTACTTTTGGATCATGACAGCATTTGTCTATGATCAAGCTCTTAACTTATAGTTAAGAATTAGGCACTTTGGCCAGGCCCATCTCGATGCCAGGGTAGCACATAACTCACCGCTTGCCCTGGATCCTTCCTGTCCCTCGTCGGGACCCTGCTTTTGGGGTGCTAGGAACTGAGGGCAACTGAGGCTTAAGTGAGTGGAGAAAGTAGATGCCCAGGAGGGAATAATATTCGAGGCCAATTAAGTCCCAAGTTACAAAAACATAATATTGTCTTCTTGTGTCTATACAAAAAAGACATAGCTTTAAAGTAAATTATTCAAAAGGCATAAAGAGGAGAGAAAGGCAATGTTATGATATTCAGTGTCCTAGGGAGTTCTGACCTTACAAATTAGCAGTTTGATTAGAGGAAGAGCAGATAAACTGGTAGAAGTGTTTACAGATAAACAAAGGAATGGGAGTGACTTGGGAGCACTTTGATGGGTGTGACTGATAAACCTAAGCTTCTAGTTGCAAGGAGAGCAGGACAAACCAATGATATCCAACAACCAAGGTTTTTATTTTATAAAAATAAGACAATATTGGGACTGGAGTAATAGCACAACAGGTAGGGCATTTGCCTTGCACGTGGCTGACCCGAGTTCAATTCCCATGATATAAACAGTTACAAAGTTGTTCATCATAGGTTACATCCCTTCACCACTATATATTCCCTACCAGATTGTACCCAATTTCCCTCCTTTCATGCCCTCTCACCCCTATTTACCTCTACAGAAGTCTTTTTTCTTCTCTTCTCTCTTTCTCTTTCCTGTTTGTCATTATGGTTTGTGGTACAGGTACTGTACGTTATCATGTATATCCCTATTCCTTTACCTACTGAATTCTTGTCCAGAGTGATCATTTTCAACTCTCATTTTCTTAATGGTCCCTTCTCTGCCATCTCTCCATTCCCCCAATTTGTGACAAGGTTCCAACCATGGACCAGGCATCCTTATTCCTATTGTCCATGACTAATAGTCTCATACTTTGGTTGGTTTTTTTTTTGTATCCCACAAATGAATGCAGTCATTCTATGATCATTTCTTTCCTTCAAATAATTTCACTCAGCATGATACTCTTCATGTCCATTCATTTATAAGTAAATTTCATGACTTAATTTTTCTTAAAAGCTGCATAGTATCCTATTGCGTAAATGTACCATACTTTCTTCATCTAGTAGTTTATTCTTAGGTACTCAGGCTATTCCACATTTTGGCTATAGTGAATAGGGCTGCAATGAACATAGAAGTGCAGATGACATTTCACTGTGTGTTTTGGAGCCCCCAGGGTATATTCCCAGAAGTGTTATTGCTTGGTTACATGGAAGCTCAATTTCTAGCTTTTTGAGGAGTGCTCATATTGTTTTCAAAAAATGCTAGACCAGTCAGCATTCCCACCAACAATGAATGAGAAAGCAGGAGGAAAGATAAACAAATTGGAGGACATTAAACTAATAAGTTTCTGCACCTCAAAAGAAACAGTGACCAAGATACAAAGACAGCCCAAAACCCATCTGACAAAGGGTTAGAAAAGATGTTTAAGGCACTGGTAAAACTTTATAAAAAGAAATCATCTAGAGTCTCAGCCCGGGCCAGAGCCCAGGATCTGGCCGAGTTTTGACCCGGGTGCCCATGCCTCTGCACAGCCGGTGGAGGTGGAATGAGCGGGAACCAGAGACAGCTTTAGGATTTGGGGTTCCAGCAAGTGCTTGCAACCGTGTATGGAGACTGTGAACTAAGCTTTTGCTACATGCTGTTCCAGGAAGGGAAATGATTCATTTTCCAACTTAAATCTCCACGGACTTAATTATTAGAATACAGAAATTGTAAACCCCGCAGCCGCTACTGCGGCTGCGCGACATTTTATCTCTTCATTCTCATCAGTGGAAAACTTATTATCAAATATTTCCTTGTTAATAGAGCTGTATTCTTGGGGGATAAATTCCAACAAAAATAGTGAGTCTGTTTTGAAACTCCAACAACAATAGTGAGTTGTGTGATGAAATCTGGAATGTAATCAAGGTAAAGAGAAAAGGAAGTGAAAGTATCAGTCACGCACGGCGGGGGGGTTGGGGGGTGAGGGGTGGGATGTATACTGGTTTTTGTTTTTGTTTTTGTTTTCATTTGTGGTGGAATATGGGCACTGGTGAAGTGATGGGTGTTTGAGCATTGTATAACTGAGATATAAGCCTGAGAACTTTGTAATTTTCCACTTGGTGATTCAATAAAATAAATTAAAAAAATCATCTAACCTATCACAATATAGGGAAAATAATAAGAACCAAAACTTTCCCAAAGAAGAAATGCAAATGACTAAGAGCACATAAAAAAAATGTTCTATGCAGCAAAACAACAACAATTATATATTGTTTCACATCACAAATGCACACAACTAAAAGAATAAGAGCAAATAGTGCTGGTATGTATTTGGGGAAAAAGGATTTCTAACTGCCTTTTGAAAATTATTGACTTAAAAATCTGAATCGAGATGACTGGAAAATAAACTAAAATTTGAATAAGAGATGTCCTTTTTTAAAAAATTGTAGTTTTGGGGCATAGCCAGCTGTACTGAGTGCTTACTCCCATTGTACTCAGGGATCACTCTGGGATCATATGATTTGTCAGGGATTGAATCTTGGTTGCCTAAAACAACTCTCACATTACCCTCTGTACTATCTTTTTAACCCCAGATGTTCTTTCTTTTTTTATTAAACATTTATTTGTTCTGGTTTGTTTGAGGCAGCTCTGAATACACTCAGAGAATATACTGCAAGAATTTCCCTCTATGTTGTTTCATCAAAATGAGTTGTAACCATTTCTCCTGTAACATAAGGAAGGCTCTGAGACCATATGAGGATCCAGAAACCAAATCTGGGGCATGCAAGGCAAGTGACCTATACACTGAACTACCTCCTCTGACCCAAGTTTTCTTGTTGTTTTTTTTTTTTTCCCAATAAAATAATGGCTCTCAGGAGCGATAGCACAGCGGTTGGGCGTTTGCCTTTCACACTGGCAACCCGAGTTCGATTCCTCTGCCCCTCTCGGAGAGCCAGGCAAGCTATCGAGAGTATCGAGCCCTTGTGGCAGAGCCTGGCAAGCTACCCATGCGTATTGGACACGCCAAAAACAGTAACAATAAGTCTCTCAATGAGAGACGTTACTGGTGCCCGCTCGAGCAAATCGATGAGCAATGGGATGACAGTGACAGTGACAACACATTCTCTTTAGACAATTTGTGGTTTTTAAAATAAATTTTTATTAGTAAATCACCGTGAGATACAGTTACAGATTTACATATTTTCATGCTTGTGTTTCAGTCATACAATGCTCAAGTACCCATCACTCCACCAGTGCCCATTCTCCACCACGGATGATCCAAGTATTCCTCCCACCCCCTGCTACATACCTCTCACCCCACCCCACCTCTGTAGCAGGGCATTCCCTTTTGTTCTCTTTCTCCTTTTGGGTGTTGTGGTTTGCAACAGAGATATTGAGTGGCCATTGTGTTTGATCTATGGTCCACTTTCAACATGCAACTCCCATCCTGAGTGGGTCCTCCAACCACACTTTATTTGGTGTTCTCTTCTCTATCTGAGCTGCCTTTACCCCCAGCGTGTGAGGCCGGATTCCAAATAGTGGAGCAGACCTCCTGGTACTTATCTCTACTATTTTTGGGTGTTAGTCTCCCATTCTGTTACTTTATATTCTACAGATGAGTGCAATCTTTCTTGTCTGTCTCTCTCTTTCTGATTCATTTCACTTAGCATGATACTTTCCATGTTGATCCACTTACATGCGAATTTTAAGACTTCATCTTTTCTAACAGCTGCATAGTATTCCATTGTGTAGATGTATCAAAGTTTCTTTAACTAGTTATCTGTTCATGGGCACCCGGATTTGTTCCAGATTCTGGCTATTGTAAACAGTGCTGCAATTAACATACAGGTGCAGATGTTATTTTGACTATACTTTTTTGCCTCTCCAGGATATATTCCAAGAAGTGGTATTGTTGGGTCAAATGGAAGCTCAATTCTTAATTTTTTGAGAAGCGTCCATATTGTCTTCCAGAAGGGCTAAACTAGCTGGCATTTCCACCAGCAGTGTAGGAGAATCCTTTTCTCCCTACATCTACACCAACACCAGATGCTTTTGTTCTTTTGGATTAGTACCAGTCTCTGTGGTGTGAGGTGGTATCTTATAGTTGTTTTTATCTGCATCTCCCTGATGATTAGTGATGAAGAGCATTTTTTCATATGCCTTTTGGCCATTCATATTTCTTCCTTGAGAAAGTTTCTCTTCATTTCTTCACCCCATTTTAGGATGGGGTTGGATGTTTCCTTCTTGTAGAGTTCAACCGGTGCCTTATATATCCTTGATGTCAACTTCATATCAGATAGGTATTGGGCGAATATCCTTTCCCATTCTGTAGATTGTCTTTGTATTCTGGTCACTGTATCTTTTGTGGTGCAGAAGCTTCTAGTTTAATATAGTCCCATTTGTTTACCTCTGTTTCTACTTGATTGCTTACTTCCTTTGAAGATCTTTGAAGATACCTTTAGATTCAATATTGTGGAGGGTTTTGCCGACCCTGTCTTCAATGTACCTTATGGATTCTGGTCTGATGTTGAGATTTTTAATCCATTTTTATCTGACTTTTGTGCATGGTGTTAGGTGGAGGTCTAAGCCCATTCTTTTGCGTGTGGTTGTCCAGTTATGCCAGTACCATTTGTTAAAGAGGCTTTCCTTGCTCTACTTCACATTTCTTGCTCCCTTATCAAAGATTAGATGTTCATTCATTTGGGATTGTGTGTAGGGATATTCCACCCTGTTCCATTGGTCTGTGACTCTGCCTTTGTTCCAGTACCACGCTGTTTTAATTGTTATTGCTTTGTAGTAGAGTTTGAGGTTGGGGAGGGTGATGCCTCCTATTGTCTTTTTCCCAAAACTTGCTGTAGCTTTTTGTGGACATTTTGTGTTCCATATGAATTTTAGGAGTGATTTAATCTTTAGGTCAATTGTAAGCTAGGGTATCTGTAAATTTTTTCATCTCCCTCAAAAAATAAAAATATAAATTACACTCAGGTCTTGCCCTGAGGAATCTGAGTTGAATTTAAGAATAAATGTAAAACTGTTCAACATTTACATAAAAATAATCAATCTCATTTAATTTATCACTTTATAGTTGCATCCTGTAGGGAGAATATTATTTGTATGATAATCAGTTTCTTGAAATGGTTCTATAAAACACATCAATGTTATTAAATGGTAAAATAACTGTGAAGAGTTGACTACATAGAATATTCATCAATCTCATTTACCATTTCACAGTATTTCACAATGTTTAAGAATATTACAATGTTGACTCTATCAACCTTCTCTTTCTCACAATGTCCAATCCTGGATGGACAGCTTGGACCCAAAACCCTGAAAGATCCCTTCTCACTGACCCCACCCCCTAGATCTGGGTATTGTCCTGGTTTGAACATTAGCTCTAAATCTCTGGATCTAAAACCACATTTACACAGCATCCATTATTCAGCAAGTTAATTACTGAAAATGCTTCATATTGAAGCCAGTGGATGAAACAAACATACTTCACTGGCATTATACAGCAATGTTATCTCAGTCAAATAAATCACTGTATCACTGTCATCCCATTGTTCATCTATTACTTGAGCAGGCACCAGTAACATCTCTATAACTCTCAGCCCTGAGATTTTAGCACCTTCTCCTTACTCATCTTCCCAAATGATTGGAGGCTCTTTCAGGGTCAGGAGAATGAGACCTATCATTACTGTTTTTGGCATATTGAACATGTCACAGGTAGCTGCCAGGCTCTCCCGTGCAGGCGGGAAACTCTCAGTAGCTTGTCAGGTTCTCTGACAGGTATGTATATATCTGTTGCAGTATTTGGGATATAAATATGCCACGGGGAACTTACCAGATCTCCCGAGCAAGCAATAGACTCTCAAGTAAATGGAGTTACCAATTCAAAAACTCTTTGTCATAATCTAATAGCACTACTTGCTAAAGGAAATAATCTGAACAACAAAGATATTATCAGTAGTCCTCTGGTATAACAAACTGAACACATCAGTTCTTAAGTAACTGGGAATCTAAATCTTCAACATTAACCCAGATAAAACTCAAAGACCAATGGGGAAACTAATGAGCCCAACTGTTGTGTCAGAAGGAGACACAAACTCAGGCAAATTCACACAGTAAAATGGCAACACAGCACTTTATATTAATAACTCTCTTTGACTGTAAGTGAACTGAACACTTCCACTGAAAAACACAGAGTAGGAGACTTGAAAAGGAAACAGAATCCAACAATTTGTTGCTTACAAGAAGCACATCTAAATGCACAGGATAGAGAAAGTTTTAGAGTACAAGGATGGAAACAATCATAATAAGCCAAGAGTAAACAGAAAAAGATGTGACAGCTATACTTATATTAGACCAAACAGCATTTAATCTAAAGAAACTAATTAGAGAGTCTGGAGTGATAGCATAGCAGGTAGGGCGTTTGCCTTCACATGGCCGACCTGGATTGATTCCCAGCAGCCCATATGGTCCCCTGAGCACTGCCAGGAGTAATTCCTGAGTGAAAAGTCAGGAGTAATCCCTGTACATTGCCACCTGTGACCCAAAAAGAAAAAAAGATAAAAGAAACTAATTAGAGATTGGGATGGCCACAATGTATTGGTGAAGAAAACAATAGCCCAGGAAGTACTAAATTTAATTAACATATACATAGCAAATGTTGGGTCAGCCAAGCTTATAAAGCTTTTGCTCACAATCCTAAAGAAAAATATAAGAATGGAAACACAATTGCAGTGGGGGACCCCACTGTCATATCTGGACAGACTAACTAGACAGAATGTCAGTAAAGACATAAGAGCACTAAATGAGGAACTAGAAGAACTGGGCCCTGTGGATTTATAAAGCGCCTTATGTCCACAAAAAAGGCAAGTATCCATTCTTCTTTAATGGACATGAAACATTCTCCAGGATATTCCATGCAATAGGACATAAAACAAACCTACAGAAATCCACAGACATAAAAAAATCCATCCAAGTATTCAATAAGATGACAATGTCACAGATATAAAAATTAATCATAAAAAAAGGAAATGTGGAGAAACTAACACATGGAGACTGAACAACATGCTACTAAATAGCATCTGAAAGAGGAGATCAAGAAATAGGTTTTAAAAATTCCTTGAGATTAATGATAATAAAGAAAGAAGTTACCAAAAGCTACAAAACACAAAAAAGGTCATACCTAGAGAAAAACTCAGAGCAATATAGGCCTACATTAAAAAAATAAGAAAAAGATAAAATGAACAACGTAAGTGTATATCTCAAGATCTGGAGAAATAACAACAAATGAATCCATTTACCAGCAGAAGGAATAATGAAAATCAGGAGAGAAATCAATGATATAGAAAAAAATTAAGTAACTTCTTGGATCAGGAATATAGCTCAAGTAGTATAACACATCTTTTGTGTATGTGATACCCTGTGTTCAATTCCTGTTATCCCCGCGCCCCCCAGATACTACCAGGTGTAGGTCTGGTGGTTTCACACACCACTCAGAGCATCCCCCATAACAATTTTAAGAACTATTTTCAAGTAGCACAGCACGCAGGGCATTTGCCTTGCATGCAGTCGATCCGGGTTCGATTCCTTAACCCACCCCTCTTGGAGAGCCTAGCAAGCTATCTTGCCCACATGGCAGAGCCTGGCAAGCTACCTGTGGCATATTTGATATGCAAAAAACAGTAACAAGTCTCACAATGGAGATGTTACTGGTGCCTGTTCCAGCAAATCGATGAGCAACAGGATGACAGTGACAGTGACATGATAGTAGAGGAAATGGACAAATTTGGGAAGTTTTTACTAAAAGTAGAGAGACTCTTTAGATAAAAATATAATGTTAGTTCGTGGAGTAGGAAACTTACTACCATGATTTGAGACAAGAGGCAAAAGATGTGTGGCTTATCCCGCGTCACCAAAAAGCATAATGGTGAAGGACACCACTAATGGACACAGAGCAGCAGATTCTGAAATGTAAAGAAACTTGTGATTGAGCTGCATGTGGTAGCTATGAATGAGCTGATACAAATTGCAATTCATGGCCTAGATATCGACCTTTTCCTAGATTTACAAATTTACAAAAGCCTAGATTTCTTGGAGGAAAATTAGGGAGATATTTCAAAGGGGGGCTGGAACGAACAATAGCACAGTGGGTAGGGCGTTCACCTTTAACGCCCCGACCCGGGTTCGATTCCTCCGCCCCTCTCGGAGAGCCTGGCAAGCTACCCAGAGTATCTCGCCTGATTGGTAGAACCTGGGAAGCTACCTGTGGCGTATTCCATATGCCAAAAACAGTAACAACAAGTCTCACAATGGAGACGTTACTAGTTCCCGCTTGAGCAAATTGATGATCAAAGGGATGACAGTGACAGTGACATTTCAAAGGGTAGG
The DNA here is from genome assembly GCF_027595985.1 of Sorex araneus. Classification (NCBI taxonomy): domain Eukaryota; kingdom Metazoa; phylum Chordata; class Mammalia; order Eulipotyphla; family Soricidae; genus Sorex; species Sorex araneus. Next base: position 153,562,293 of record NC_073303.1, on the reverse strand, counting down.
AGTTCTTGCTTTCATGCAGAATAACCCAGGCTCATCCCCAGCACTGTCATTGCCAAAGTGTTGAGCGCAACTCCCCCAAGAAACCCGCTGGAAGTTACCCTTCAACTCTGACAACGGAACCACAGAACTCACCTTGACAGCTCTATTATTTATTTAATAAAACTAAAATATACAAGTTTTTTTTTGGTTACACCTGGCGATGCACAGGAGTTACACCTGGATTATGTGCTCAGGAATTACTCCTGCTGGTGCCCGGGGGACCATATGGGATGCTGGGAATCGAACCCGGGTCAGCTGCATGCAAGGCAAATGCCCTCCACGCTGTATTATCGCTCCATCCTTATAAAACTAAAATTTAAAGGCACTTTGAGACAGTTCTAACATCAAAATAAATAATAGACAATAAAGACTAGGCTACCGGAAGAAGAAAGTTCAAGACAAAAGTTTTGAGAAAATGATGGCCCAAAACTTCTCAAATCTGTTAAATGAGATAGACATTAAGGTATTAAGGTATAGGAAGGATGTGGCTGAAGAAATAGTACATTGGACAGAGTGTTTGCATGCTTATATAATCTCATATCAGGTCAATCTCATATGAGCCTCTCCAGAAGTGATCTCTGAGCAAAACAACAGAAGTAAGCACCAAGAACTTAATTATGGCTCAAAAAGCAAAAAATAAAAATAAAATAGTGTTCGATGTACAGAAGAAAAAATTTTAATATTGGAATCCTATATTTGATCAGGGCAATTTTTTTTTACTGGTTTATATATTTTATTTATTTATTTATTTATTTATTCGTGAGGGTACAGTTACAGATTTATACATTTTTGTGCTCATGATTTCCCCATACAAAGTTCGAGAACCCATCCCTTCACCAGTGCCCATTCTCTACCACCAGTAAACCCAACATCCCTCCCACCCTCCCCAGTCCCGTCTCCCCCCACCCCACACTGCCACTATGGCAGGGTATTCCCTTTTGTTCTCTCTCTCTGATTAGGTGTTGTGGTTTGCAATAAAAGTGTTGCGTGGCCATTGCGTTCAGTCTCTAGTCTACATTCAGCACGCATCACCCTTCCCCCGCATGACCTCCGACCACATTTTACTTGGTGTTCCCTTCTCTGAGTTGCAGGGCAACTTTTATACTTAAAGAAAAGATGGAGAATTTCTCAGACATATAAAAGCTAAAGAAATCCTTTGCCACTAAATAAATATTGTAACAGATGTTAATGAAAATTTTATAAATTTTCTAAAACGTGGGACTGGAAAGATAGTACAGCTTGCAGTGTAGCTGTCTTGCATGCAGCCAACTTGGATTTGATCCCTGACTCCCATATGGTGCTCTAAGCACCATGCAAGTATTTCCTAAGTATAGAGCCAGGTATAACACCAGATCATCACTAACTGTGGCCCCAAAAGCAAAATAATAATTATTATAGTAATAATAAAATTAGTAAATGACAACAAGAAAACAAAAACTCCAACTGAAAAACTAAATTACAAAAATACTAAAATTAACCAGAGACACAGTAATTTGTGAAGAATACTTTTGAAATAATATACAAAAGCTGTTAAATGGGAGGAAAGGGTAAAAATGTAAATGTTTGACATACTTAAACAAATTAGGAGTTATAAACCCTAAATAGAATGTCACAAACAGAGAGTTATAGTTAAAACTTATGGGAATCACAAAGCAAAATACACAAAAGAAAATGATCTATATTTACCTTTAAAGATCATTATCAATTCTCTAGGGGAAAGAAGAAATAAAGAATGGAAAAGAGGAAACATAAAATGGCTAGAAATAATAAATTATACATAGCAATAATCATTTTAAATGCAAATAGATTATGCTATCCCATCAAGGCATAGAGCAGGTTACCAGATAAACCAACAGTCAACTAAATGCTACTATTAAGAGATTTATTTTAGAGGCAAGAATACACTAGAATAAAAATGAAGAAATAAAGTACATATTTAAGGCAAATGGTAGTGTCGACAGAACTGGTATAGCTATGCTCACAATACATTATCTTTAACACAAAGAATTAATAAAAGACAAAGATGACAACACATAATGATTAAGAATTCTGTCTGTCAAAAAGATATCAGTCATAAGTGCCAGATACACCTTTGTTGTAGCTAAGCATGTGAAGTTGGAGGTTTATCTGTTACTGCAGAACAGCAAAATTTATCTTGATTAAAATATTAATCAAACTCTTTTAAAGTTTATTCTTAGAACAGATTTGTCAATATAAAATTTTTCATATCATACTTGAAATGTTAAGAAGCAATGAGGTGGGCTGGAGCGATAGCACAGCGGGTAGGGCATTTGCCTTGCACGTGGCCGACCCGGGTTTGATTCCCAGCATCACATGTGGTCCCCCAGCACTGCTAGAAGAAATTCCTGACTGCAAGAGCCAGGAGTAACCCCTGTGCATCACCAGATGTGACCCAAAATGCAAAAATAAATAAATAAATAAATAAATAACGAGGTACTTTAATCTGTAATTTCCTCTATTTAGTACTAAATTTTCAACTACCATTTTATTTGGGTCACCAGGTGTGACCCAAAATGCAAAAATAAATAAATAAATAAATAAATAACGAGGTACTTTGATCTGTAATTTCCTCTATTTAGTACTAAATTTTCAACTACCATTTTATTAGGAAAGTTTTCAAACACACAAAAAAACCTAAAAATTATTATCAGCTAGAATCTATAGTTACAATTTTTCATGCTTTTTATTGTAATCTATTCTAATGTCCAACTCTTAATCAAAAGTTCATCCTATCTTTTGGTGATTTTTAAGGTAAAACTCCCATTTGTATAATTCATAATGTATAATTATCATTTATAAACAAACTGTGAATTTATTTTATAATAAATTGTGAATTTGCAAAAAAAAAAAAAAGATATCAGTCATAATATCTTATTACCCAACATAGGAATCCCCAAAATGTAAAGGACATATTGACAACAATGAACAAAGACAAAACCAAAATAATATTATGTCATCTCATGGCTATCACCCAAAAAATGAGTATGCAGAGAGAAGAGAACCCTTGCATACTGTCAGTGAGAATAGGTGGAGCAACAATGGAAAGGCATATGCATATTTACCCAAAACTTAAGACTATAAATATTCAACTATTCAATTACTGCCTTTCTGGGCATTTACCCAAAGGAGAAAAAGACTTGAATTAAAAAAGACCCCTACACCCTTGTTCACAGAAACATTATTTACAATACTCAACTATGGCACTATCCTGAGTTCTCAATGATATATACATGTGTAAAATGTGGAGTGTACACAAATGAAATACTACTTGACATTTTAAAACAGATAAAATTTTCTGCTTGAAACATAAATCTTAAAGGATTATGCTAAAAGAAGTTGGCCAGGGGCTGGAGTGATATCACACCTGGTAGGGTGTTTGCCTTGCACGAGGCTGACCCTGGTTCTATTCCCAGCATCCCATATGGTCCCCTGAGCACCACCAGGAGTAATTCCTGAGTGCAGAGCCATGAGTGCATCGCCGGATGTGACCCAAAAAAGAAAAAAAAAAAGACTAATAGAAGTAGGCCAGAGAAAGATGAATGTTGTGTGATTCCACTCAAATGTAAAACACAGAGAATAGAGAAACAAATGAAAAAATAAACAAAACTAAGCCTTAGAATATGACAAAACATTAGTTACCACAGGAGGATAAAAAGAGAAATGGGTTATAAAACAGAAGAAGTTAATTGCATAACGGATGGAAGCTATCTTTTGGTAGACATTATAATGTAGAATATAAATATGTCAAACTTCATGCTGCACACCTGAAAGCAATGCTGCACTAAAAACTAATGTTAATTTAACAAGGGCTTAATTGTCAAGGGGTAAAAAAGTAATATGACATTTCAGAAGCACATATTTTAGTATAAAACATTTATTCTCAGTATAATGTTAAACCTTTAGTTATTGGTATTATTACAAAAGATTATTTGTTCTGCATTTATCTTCATGTTAAGGCTTATTTAGCACAGACGTACCACTTTGGGACAATAAAAATTAAAAATATATAATATAACATTACAAAATATGTGATATATTTTCCCTAAAATCTTTGTAGATTCCTCATTTTCATTATTTAGAGATAAGAGGTCAATTTGTTATCAACAGAGAAAATCTGTTAATGAAATTCAATAGTATTTGTGCATGAATGAGTGTTTTCTACCAGTCTATAAAATTTTCATTAGTTACTCCAGCTTCACTTAAAGACAATTCCCCACTTAGTCTTCTTTATAAATAATTCAGAAATCAACACAAGTTATCAGAATGTTATCTGCCTTAAAAATATCATACAATCAAAATAGCAGTAGCAAGAATTTGTGTGTATGTATGTACATATATACATATGCATATAGAGACATATATAAATTATAATTATACAAACACTTAAGAATTAATTTATTCAACCATTCAGTGCGGTATTAAACCAGAGTTTCTAGTTCTAGACGATGTTAATAGAAATACAAGCAATTGATCGAGCAAGCTGAGTTCCTTCTCTCACTATCATTATTTTTAAAAAGAGGAACTTAATGATACAGAGAAAAAAATTAGGCATGAAAGTATTTGACAATGGAGTGAACTTATTAAAATAGCCAAGATAGAACTTCTTAAAAAAGTAAAAATTGTGCAAATATCTACAAATTTAGAAATAAAAATATACAATGCAGACTGATATTTTCATAAGAGAGATAAAAAGAATAGGAAAGGGGGGGAAACTAACAAACAGCCACAACTAGACATTATATGACATGAGGAAAAAGCATGTGGCATGTCTGGAATGTTTAGGAAAATAAATGATGTGAGTATGGCCTGAGAACACAGAAAGGAGACCACATCAGTGAATGAAATTAGAAACCTGGGCATATTGCATATATAATTCGAAGAGTTCTAAATGAATGGGAAGTCATCTCATGCAACTTTAAGCAAGTAGCATAATTTCAAGACTACTAGACATTTAAACAAGCATAATGTCTCTGTATTGCATTTTAAATAGAATGGTTATAAAATATTAACTTGTTGCAATAAATTTCAAACTATTAAAGTGCAGTACATGTTCAGATACTGTAAATGAGATCTAAACATCAGTGATTAAAACAAAGTAAATGTTTATCTCGCTTTCTCATGAAAGTCTAAGCTTATGCAAACTAGTCTTCACATGTGATTATTATTTTCAAAGATACACATAGTTGAAAAAAAGGCCAGGAAATGTAGTGTTTATTCTAACTTTAACTGCATCAAGTTAAAGTTAGTTTCTATGATTAGACTATAAGATAGAATATATTAAAAAAATAAAGAGATTTGTTTCTGATTTAAGCTGTCACTGTCACTGTCATCTCTTTGCTTATCTATTTGCTTGAGCGGGCACCAGTAATGTCTCCATTGTGAGACTTGTTGTTACTGTTTTTGGCATATTGAATACGCCACAAGTAGCTTTCCAGGCTCTGCCATTTGGGCAAGATACTCTGGGTAGCTTGCCGGGCTCTCCGAGAGGGGCAGAGGAATTGAACCAAGGTTGGCCGAGTGCAAGGCGAATGCCCTACCTGCTGGTTTAAGCAAACTCAAACAAAAATGTACTTATGTTTTTTTGGGAAACACACCTGGTAATGTTCAGAGATTATGCTTGATTCTATACTCAGGGATAACTTCAGGCAGACTTGAAAAACCTATGAGGTCCTGGGACTCAAATCCAGTGAGTCATGTACAAGCTAAGCACCTTACCAACTGTACTACTGCTCTAGCTCAGATCAAATAACAATTTTATTTTAAATGTATTAAATACACTGATAAACAATGTGATATAAAGGAAACTATTTTTTATAAAATAAAGTTATTTATATTACAAATTTATCAAAAAGTAATTGTGCTGTCTTGAATCATACATATAACTCATTGATTATTCTGTATGTCATCAGTAAATTTGGAATAAAAATATGTTTCACATCTAAAAGATTATGCTTTCAAACTTAGGAAGTCATTTATAAAATGCATAATAATTATAAATTTTTAAATATGAACAATCCTTAACAACTCAAGAATAAAATTTCTGGTTTCCAGCTACAGAGATTTAAGATGCTTGCCTTGAATACAGATGACCCCTGTTCAATCTCTAGTACAGCGTATGAAATTCTGAAGCATGCCAGGAATAATCATTGAGCAGAGAACTAGGAGTAAGTAAGCCTCCCCATTCCCTGCCCATCCTCCTCAAAAAAGAAAAAAAATGAAAAGAAAAAAATAATTCTGGACTCTAATAATTCAAGAAACTCTTGTGTGTGTGGTAGGGAGGGAAGGCAAGAGGTGGATTGGGAGAAACAGCTCTGTGTCTAGAATCTCACACAGGATACCATGTACTCTATCACTGAGCTCCAGAAATGTCTCTTAAAAGCTAATACATCTTGACTTTATTCTTGTATATCTGGATGAAAGTTCATGACCTAATGTGAAAATAGCTTCTTTCTAGAGAAAACTGTGATCGATTCGCTTACAGGTAACAATGACCTGATTAAATACTCCATAAAACACCTTGGCTATGACACAAAGTGCAGATAGCTCTCCTGCATGGGGATGAGAAATAAGCAGTTTGTATGTTGTCAGTGAATTATTCACCCTGTATTCATTTAGGAACACCATCAGCTCAATGTGCCAGAGAACTCAGAGAAGAGCTGTGTTTGGGCTTATGAATCACACTGAATTCTGAGTGTATAATATTGGCTCTATAAAAATATAATAAATTGTCATAAATATTTTTTCTTCACTGAATACATTTCATCCTGCCCCATGTATGATTCTGGTAGTAGGGAATATTCATTCATAGGACCAAATCCTTAACCAGTCATCTGTTTTGGGGCACTCTGGTTTTTTCCAGATTCTGGCTATTGTAAACAGTGCTGCAATGAACATAGAAATACATATGCCATCTCTACTATACCGTTTTGCCTCTCCGGGATACATTCCCAGGAGTGGTATTGCTGGGTCAAATGGAAGCTCAATTTCTAATTTTTTGAGAATCGTCCATATTGTTTTCCAAAAGGGCTAAATGAGTCGGCATTCTCACCATCAGTGAAGGAGAGTCCCTTTCTCCCCACATCCACGCCAACACCGGTTGCTTTTGTTTTTTGGGATGTGGGCCAGTCTCTGTGGTGTGAGATGATATCTCATGGTTGTTTTGATCTGCATTTCCCTGATGATTAGTGATGTGGAACATTTTCTCATGTGCCTCTGAGCCATTCAGATTTCTTCTTTAGGAAAGCTTCTGTTCATTTCATCACCCCATTTTTTGATCGGGTTGGCAGTTTTCTTCTTGTGGAGTTCAACCAGTGCATTGTATATCCTTGTTATCAACCCTTTATTGGATGGGTACTGCATAAATATCCTTTCCAAATCCATTTATGTTAAAAGTTGAGATTTGGGCATAACTGACTGTGGGTTCAGTTGGTTTCCTGTGAAAATCCACAAAGGTAGCACTGCACTGCAGCACTGTTATCCTGTTGTTCATTGATTTGTTTCAGTAAGGTCTCCTTTATGAGACTTGTTGTTACTGGTTTTGGCATATCGAATACACCACGGGTAGCTTGCAGGCTCTGCCATGCGGGCGGAATACTCTTGGTAGCTTGTCATGCTCTCCAAGAGGTAAGTACATTATGTTATAAGCAAAATTCCTAGGAAAGAGGTATTCTGAGAAAATATCATTCATATATATTGGGGCTGGAGAGACAGCACAGCAGTAGGGCGTTCGCCTTTCACACGACCCACCAGTGTTCGAATCCTCTGCCCTTCTCGGAGAGCCCAGCAAGCTACCAAGAGTGTCCTGCCCGCACGTCAGAGCCTGGCAAGCTATCCATGGCATATTCGATATGCCAAAAACAGTAACAATAAGTCTCTCAATGAGAGACGTTACTGGTGCCCGCTCAAACAAATTGACGTGTATATATATGTATATATATAGATACAAAAATAAATATTATAGTTTCTACTGATGTTGCAACATGACAGAATTTTAGTAGGAAAAAAATTAAAGCAAAAGACTCAAACAACAGAATTTTTTTTACCAGTTACTAGTTATAATCTATCTGAACAATTTTAGCGATTTGATACTACACTTTCATTTCAATAACTCTAATTTCAATGTGCTGAGAAACGTGATTAAAATGAATGATTAAAATGCTTACTGCTACACACAATTCAAATATTCTATGAAAATTACAGATGTCACTTTAATATGCTAAATTAATGATCTATATAAATTAAAAAACCCAGGGATAATGACAGAGTACAACTAGAAAAGATTCATAACTACAATACCAATAGACTCCACTATTAATCTGAGAGCATACATTTCTGTGAATATGTTTAATAATTTAGGTACTGAGTATATAAAGTTCAACTTACCCACTTTAGGCTACTTTATACAGTGGAGATAGTTTCACTGGACTACGAGTTCAAATGATCTCACTGCTTATTATTTTTAAGTCAGAATATTTGGTAATATTGGTTGACACAAAGTTTTAATACAGGCTAGAGAGATAGTACAGTGGGTAAGGCACTGTGTAAATTTTTTTTTTTTGCTTTTTGGGTCACACCCAGCAATGCTCAGGGGTTACTCCTGGCTTTGCACTCAGGAATTATTCCTGGCGGTGCTTGGGGGACCATATGGGATGCCGGGGATCGAACCTGGGTTGGCCGCGTGCAAGGCAAACGCCCTACCCGCTGTGCTATCGCTCCGCCCCGGCACTGTGTAAAATTTAATCTATAGGAACAGCTGCATTCACTTGAAAAATGTACTTATTATAGGGGGCTGGAGTGATAGCACAGCGGGTAGGGCGTTTGCTTTGCAAGCGGCCGACCCGGGTTCAAATCCCAGCATCCCATATGGTCCCCTGAGCACCGCCAGGGGTGATTCCTGAGTGCATGAGCCAGGAGTCATCCCTGTGCATTGCTGGGTGTGACCCAAAAAGCAAAAAAAAAAATTTCTGTACTTATTACAGAGTATGAAACTATTAGTCATATCATGGTTCTGCCATTTTCTCACACTGATGTGAGTATTCAATTATTTGATAAAGATATAGATAGATGGTAGACAGATAAGAAAATTCAACAGTTCTTTCTTTAGAAAATGTCCATCTTTACCCTCACCAAATCCTAAGAGGATGCTAAAATAAACAATGGTTTTTGTCTTGTTGTAGAGAGCTTGGGGTGATAAGCAAGAAGACATTAGAGTATTTCACAGTCCCAGCCTGCACCTGTCATGTTTATGAGCTGCTATAAGACGAGCCAGATGATAAAGGCCTATGTTATCATGTCTCTAGAGATACATTTGGAATAAGAGACTCGAATAATCTCTCATCCTTTCATCTTCTCAGAGAACACTCTAAATTAATTTGAATAATAAAGTATCACTTTGATGTTTTGAATAATGTTTCTTCTTTAGGAAGATTTAAATAAATTTGCGTGGTATTAGAATACTGTGTACTTTAAACTCTATCATTGACAGTATTCTAAACCACAATGTCTAAAACATTTAAAAAAAACACTAAAATTAGATGCCTTCTTTTCAAAAGAACAATTATATATAATTTCTGTACTTATTACTTACTTTATAAACCAAGAACAAAACTCTTGAAAGCATGGACCAATCACTCTCAGGAATTTAATGCTGATCTTTGAAACCTTCTCATTTCAGTTTAGTCCCAAATATTCTCACCAATACATTTCTATTTTACAAAACTCTGAATCTTCTTCATAGCAGAACTTCTTTCATTTAGCATTATCTATCTATCTATCTATCTATCTATCTATCTATCTATCTATCTATATGTAAATTAATATGGTTTTGGTGATAAATATTAATTTGTCTCCAATTTAGCCAGGGAGTTTAGTGTACAGGTATCTCATTATACTTTATACATTATAAAAACACCTACTCATGCAAGAATTACTGGGTTTGAATCCTATCTAACTTTGTGTCTCTCTGGGTTTCCTTTTATCTATAAAAATAGGATAAACAATGAAGATATAGCATAAGATTGTCATGAGGGTAAACTGGATTTAATTTATACTAGGATACCAATCAAGAGAGAAAAAAGTCATGAGTATCATAGAGTATCACTCATTTGTATTGGAGCCTTCAGATAAGTCATAGTCTAACTACTGCAAAGCAGAGATAGTTCCAGAGAGATCACCAAGTAAAGGTAGTTGCTTTCAAGAGCTTCTTTTGCCCAATGTCTCAACAGTGGAACTAGCTGAGGTCACCAACACATATGAAAGGTCCTTCAGGCAACACTGTAAACTACCGTGATGACAAACACAAAATAAAACCGGTGTCTAAATATAAGAAAATACACGATATTTTCTCTCCCCCTTTTCACTCCATTACAACAGACTTAAGTGATAAAATAAGAACTTGTTGAATCCATTAATAGTTATTATCTCTACCCTTGAAGTGTCTGTGGCCAGTTGGTATTACAAAGAAGTTTTTTACTATAAACTTGAGAACTTGTTCTCAAGTCCTAAAGAGTGACATGAATTATCTAAGCAGGAAAAGGAAAAAAAAAGAATTTTGAAGGAAACAGCCAAATCTCAGTTTCAGAGCAAAAATACTGTAGGTTGGGTGTTTTCCTTGCATGTGGCAGATCCAGGTTAAGTTCCTGGCACTCCATATATTTTTCTGAGCCTTTCAGGAATGATTCTCAGGAATAAACCCTGATTATTGATAAGTGTGGCCAAAACTGCCCCCCCATAAAAAATGGCTAAAAACAAAAATAAATATTATGGGGAATTTTTCATACGCATGAAAATACATGATATCGTTCAATTATTGAATTTAATTAGAATTACAGATGAGAGCATGGGTAAGCAAAGAAATAGGGAGGAGTTCAAAAGGTGGAGCTAAAGATACAAACCTAAAAGGTTTCATCTTTTATATAGAGGGACTTCATTTCATACTGGACTACAGAGTAGGGGGATTGTTTTGTAGGAAATTAGAAAGCAAGAAATATTTAAACACGGGAGAGTGCCCATATTCAATTTATCTGTTTGATTACACTTTTCTTAAAATCATTAGTGATTATTTTATGAGAATTATGCTGAAACAGAGATTTAATAAATAACAGCATCAAAGCTAAGTCCATAGTAGTTATTAAAAATAAATGTCAATGTAACAAATGACTTTGGAATTCCAATGACTTTGGAATGATTCCAATGACTTTGGAATCATAAATTCTCATATTATTTTATAAAATAAGACACACAAGTCAGTTGTTTGGGAGTCATGTTAAGAAGAACATACATAAGGCATTTTAGAACATTCAATATAGGCCATTGCAAGGTTGGAAGGGAGCATGTTATTTTGTTTTCTTTTATTTTTAATTGAATCAACATGAGATGTACAATTTATAGGACTGTTCATGTTCAGGAGGCTTCAGTCAGTCATACAATATACCAACACTCATCTCTCCAACAGTGTACATTTCCCACCACCAATGTCCTCGGTTTCCCTCCCACCACCCTTCTTCCCACTCAGCTTGTCCCTATGGCAGGCACTTTCTCTCTCTCCTCTCTCTCTGTCTCTGTCTCTCTCTCTCTCCTTTTTTTTGGCATAATGGCTTACTATACAGATACTAAGGGATATTCATGTTCCTCCTTTACCTACTTTCAGTACACAGTTCATTTCCAACTGTCTTTGTCATAAGAGTCCCATAACAGAACTTTCTCTGGGTACTCAGCAACTTCACAATCTATTAATTTTATGATTTTGCACTCTGTTAAAACCTGTGACTGATTTCGTACATGATTACATGCGCATATGTATGGGAGTGAATGGGACTAGCCACATGAATACATCTAAAACATCTGATACTGATAAGCAAATAGAGTCATTTACTAGGGGTTCAATTATAGATTGACCCTACTTTAACTCTCAACTTGACCCTTTCTTCTTTCCCAACCAGTAGAAGAGAAAATACAGCAAATGAGCCATAATTTTTGGCAATGCATCTTTAAAGTAAGGTCTGCCAAGTTCAAAACTAAAAATGCAGCAGCTGTTTGCACAAAACATGTGCCAACAAATTGCTACACAACTGACAATATGCTTTTGTATCCGGCTTCATAATTCCTGACCATAGTATTCATTTCAGCAGCTGTCAAGTAAACCTTGAGAGGTGGAGTATTTTTATTCTCTCTTTTTAGAGAAGATCCTTTAAAGGGAAGGACTGAATTCTTTATTCAAAATGAGGCTTTATTCAAAAAGGAGGGGGCAGGGGGGAAGCTTTCCACATAGGAAATGTACAATGGAATGAAAAGTAAATAATCTTACAGTGTAGGCAAATTGAACTGGACGTGGCATACATGTTGACTATTTGGAGAAATTACTTACTTCTTTTGCTAAAAAGCTATCAGAGTTCATCCATAGTGCTGAAACAAGAAGATACTGTTTCTTATCTGCATAAGTGAGTTCTAGCTGATCATAACAAATGTCCATGTACCATGATGACTACAATGGTAAGGAGCAATAGCAAATATGAAGAAAGTTCTAAGGCTGCAGCATCTTCCACATCAGTCAGCAGCAGTGGTGGGACCAGGGCCAAAGGCATTTGTGGAAGTAGTCCAACAGAGACAATGTTATTGTCTGGCAAAGGGGCAGTCAGCAGATGGAAAAACAATGCCTAAGGCTCCAAATATAAAGAAATTGACCATGATAAGAGCACTTAACAGCAGGAAGGACACAGCAATAATTTAGAAAACAAAAACTTGGGGGAGTTAGAGGGCAAATAAATAATGATTTTGTCTTCCATACTCAATTTCAAAACAAATAGAGAAAGGAAAGATAGACAGATGGAGATAAAATTATCACACCACAGATAAAGTTGATTGCAGAATGTGACTAAGATTTGCAGTTAAACGAGTTTGTTTAGATTCCAACCAAACTGAGGCATTGGCATGGCTGAACAAGAAAAAACAAAAGGGAGATTTGATAGACAATTCTATAATCTTATGCCCAGTGGGTAGACTGACTCTTCAAAGAAGGCACCAAGTTGGACACATTTGGAAATAAATGCCTCTAATGTCAAATTGCCCAAGTTTTCATCTAGAGGGATGAAGCAGTAATTCTAGTTCCTTTCTAGAAATAGGAGGATGGGGGATGTATATATAGCAGTAACAATAGCAGCTATTGTTCATTAAAGGTCTATTTATTGCCAGCATTGTGCTTTATGTGAATTCACAAGTTTAACGTTAAATCCAAACTCACAGGTAAATATTTTTTGGATTTTTTTAAATTGTTGTTATTTCTTTTTGTTAATTTACTTGGGTCACACAAATTTGTTCCTGGCTTAATTCTGGTGGTATTTGGAGTCAATATGTGAGCTAACCAGGAATGCATCTGCTGTACTACCTTTACAGACCCAAATATTGTTTTTAAATATCCCCTTCACCAATATGTACAAAAAATATCAGGATTAAATATCTTGCCAAAGATTATATTAAATCCCAAACCCAGGGTAAGTGTTTCAAACACTGGTATTATTCCGCTTCTTACAAATGAAAAACTGAGTTTTGTAGTACTTACCTAGGAAAGCAAAATGTCTGAGAGAAAGGAACAAAATGAGCTTGAGTCCCATGTATTATAGAGGCCAGTGGAATTGACAGTAGATTCTTAATATAGTTATAACTTAAGTCATATGTATATACATAATATATACACTGATGTATGTATATATCACTGTATCACTGTCATCCCATTGTTCATCGATTTGCTCGAGCAGGTACCAGTAACATCTCCATTCGTCCCTGTACTAGTATAGCCTGATGGCATACTGGGGGCTTTTTCAGGATCAGGGGAATGAGGATCGTTGTTGTTACTGTTTATGGCATACCAAATATGCCACAGGTAGCTTACCAGGCTCTGCCGTGCGGCCAGTATACTCTCGGTGTCTTGCTGGGCTCTCCTAGAGGGACGGAGGAATCGAACCCAGGTCAGTCACGTGCAAGGCAAACGCCCTACCTGCTGTGCTATTGCTCCAGTCTATGATAAGCAAATAAAATATATAGGTAATTAGATTGCTAACCTTTAAATTATTATTATCATTATTACCATTTGGAGGTAATGTGAATAGAAAAGCTGAAATATATGTCGCTTGTATCACTTGTCTTCCCGTTCATCTTCGATTTGCTCGAGCAGGAACCAGTAATGTCTCCATTTGTCCCTGTCACGTGCTAGTGTAGCCCAATGATATCTACTCGCTTCAGGAACAGAAAAAGCCTCAAATCATTCATTCAGGGTTTTAACGAAGAAGTCTGACCATCTTGTTGGTGGTGGCCACGCGGTCTTTTGATGTCCCCTGGAATCCAGTTGGTAACAGCTCTAGTCCAGCGGTCATCTCTGAATCGCATTACATGTCCAGCCCATCTGATTTTTGATGTCTTGGCAAACGAGACAGTGTCCCTGATTCTTGATCGTTGACAGAGGTCGGAACTCCGGATTCCTTTTCTCACTTGACTGAGACGTGATACTCCTAGCATAGCTCTTTCAATTCCTCTTTGGGATATCCGAATAGCCTTCTCATCCTGTTTGCATAGGGCCCAGGTCTCTGAGGCATATGTTAGTTCAGGAAGAACAGTGGAATTAAAAGGATGTGCCCGGAGTCGGAGATCATTTGTCCTCTTAACCACTTCTTCGATGCTCTTGAAGGCATTCTACGATGCACTCTTCCTCCTGTGCAGTTTTGGCGCCAAGTCGTTCCTCATGTTGAGTTCTCGACCCAGATACACACAGCTGCTGCATTCGGAGATGTTCTTTCCATTGAGAGCAAATGGAGCATCAGGGACTAATTCCTGATGACTACCCAGCCACCACCACGCTCCAGGCCACTCTCTGGACATTTGGGCCGAAACTCACGCATGAGTGAAGCCCCACAAAACCAGGTAAGCAGAACTTTGTGACCTTGACTCTAGGCTCAACGAGACCTGGAAACAAGATCCTCTGTCTGCCTCCTCCAATCTCTGGAACCTTAGGGAGGGGGTCAAACCCAGACGCCCCACCGTACCCAAGCCAGATAAATACCTCATCTACCGACCCCCACTACCTCCACTACCCAGGCACCTCCACGTTCCAGGCTGCTCTCTGGACTGCAAGGCTGTACATCATAATGAAATATATATACTGATATAAAAAGTTAACATGTTTATATGTCAAATAAATGACATATGAATAACCAAATTTAAAAGTATCCGAGGAAGATGGTGGTGGTTGAATAGCTAGACAAAAAGATAAAATATTAGATTATTTTATTACTGTAAATTTCTCCATACAAAATGGTACTCACTTTTTGTTTAGATTGGGGGCCCAGTCCAGTTGTGCTCAAGGCTTATTTCTGGCTGTGTTCAGAGTTAACTATTTGTGTTATTCAGGGGAACATATATGTGCTAAAGATTATACACAGGTTGGCTGCATTCAAGACAAGTATCATGACCCCTGTACTATACCTCTCCACACTCCACCTCCAAATGTCTTTCAAAGCCTCAATTTCTTCAACATCGATCATAATAAAAGACTGCACTAAAAAACCACTTAGGATGTTTCGAGTGCTACCTAACACCTTTTAGATACAGCTCAGAAAAATATAGCATTAAAACATCATCTCAAGGGAAGATTATGTTTTTCTTCTCCGTTGAGCAGAGAGCTGCCAAGGCCACTACTGTGGAGAGCAGCTTCTGTAAGGAGAATTCTGAGACAGAGCCTGGAGAGACGACAGCCCTTTGACAGTGCTGCTGTGGGAGAGAGAACAGGGAGAGTGTGGCACTGCGGGGAGCCATCAAAGGGCAGAGAGAGTTACGGGGCTATTTGAGGAAGCACTGAGAATTCACAGGGCTCCAGTAATGGACATCGTATTCTCCACCCCTCACGCCTACCCCTTTGGCTGCCTTGATTTCCAGACCCAAACAAACCAGGTGTAGGCAAAAACCAGGAACCTATATCTAATCTTCTAGGACCCAGGGCCAGAGCCAGACACTTCTGTATGCACACTGCTGATCACTAAACCAAATCCCCAAATTAAAGAACTTCAGTTTGTTATTGTCATTTAAAAATGTACATAATCATTCCAAAGTTCAAGAATCTAACCAGCAGTTCCTTAAATGCTCTTTTGATTGTGGGCTAGCTATAAGATTGTAAAGGCCTCTAGAAGCACAGATAGTACTCAGATAGGGATCCAGATATTTAAGAAATTAACTAAGTAAATTTAATAAGGGCTACAACAGAAGCCACCCAGACAGATCATGGTAGCAAAGTGATGAAAGTAATAAAGCCACCAGGAATAAGTCTCAGAGACTTTTAATAATCAGTGATTTTTTTTTAAACTGAGTTTAAAACAAGTGCAGTCCTGACCAAAGGGAAAAGGCAACAAGAATGAAGCTTTGAAGGATACTACAAAGAGGTCAAGAAAAACTATGTACATATCTAAAAATTTCTATGTATACCTTCTTTTAGATAAGAATGGGGAGAAAACTAGCTATTTACATGCCTTGCATGTATAAAACCCTAGGTTAAAATGTCCTTCAGGGCAAAATAAAAGAAAAATGTTAAGTATTTACAAACTTCATCCTGCTGCGCTTTGATTTGCTCGAGCAGGCACCGGTAACATCTCCATTGTGAGATTTAAAGAATATTTATGCAAGTTCCATAATTAAAAGCATGTAAGACATGCCATATACTCTATCTGCTGCTATTGCTCCAAGAAATTATTCTTTTCTCCCCAACCCAGGAGTCTCATATTTTATGTTAAGTGCTAAAGAAACCAAAAGAGCTTTACATAATCTCAGGAACAAAAGACAAAATGAACAGGAAAGACAATGAATATCGAACTTGGAGACCCCTGATTCTTGAGAGAAGAGAGGCCCATAAAAATCTGTCAGATCATGCAAGTTTTCCCTTTGAGCTACACTGGGCAAAGTTTAAAAAACTAAATCAGTTTTGAAGCAGAATAGGTATTCTATAATCTCTGCTCCTGAAGATACAGGAATTATAGTTGAAGAGGGACTCTAAAACATTCCAAGGCTCACAGTTCCTCAGTTAGAATTTCTAGAGGATTACCATAGCAACATATCGAGAAGCAGAGTATTCAAAGTCTCAACCATCCCATCGTCTCAATCTCACTAGGAGATAATTTTCCATGGGCTCTTATTCTTCTGAAAATATTATAATCAGATAATGTACTGCCTTTGTTCCTTTCTATTTTCAGGAAGCTTGTATAAAGATATCAATTCAAGGATATATGTGTGTGTATGTGTGTGTGTGTGTATACATATACACACGTATGTATATATATATGAGTTTACAGATCCATTCAGGTTATTTACCTTTTTATAGTGATTTTTGACAATTTGTATTACTCAAGAAAGTTATCCCATTGATTTAAATTGCAGAATTCATGTGTTTAGAATTTTTTATAGTACAAGCACTGTCTATTCTTCTAATGTCTATACTATCTGTGATTATAATTTCTATCATCTCTCATTTATTTGATTTCCTGACTAAAGGTTCATCCATTTTATTAATATTCTCAAACAATTGACTTTTCCATATATTTTCTCTCATATATTTCTTTTTATAATTCCACTTTTTTCTAGAGTGTTATTATATCCATTATTCTTATTTTGGTTTAATTTTCTCTATTTTTTTTTAGTTTTTTAGTTTCTTAAATTGTAATTTTAAATCATTAATTTGCTTCATTTTGAATAAAATCACTGAGTTATAAATTTACCTCTAAACACTGACATATTTGCTTCCAATAAATTTTAATATGTTAAATTTTATTTAATTGAAAAACTGCATATTTTTTTTTGTGACATTCTTTTTGAACAATTGGCCATTCAGAAGTATATTTGTCTACCAATATTTGGATATTTTTTATATATCACACTTTTACTCTCTAATTTAAGTCCTAGTTGATCTAGAAATCTACATTAAATGACTTCTATTAATTTGCATTTATATATGGAATAATATATTTATTGATTATGGTTCCATGTGTTTATTTCAAAAGAATATGCTAGCTATGTTGAAATGCCTAATATGTGTTAAATATATTCAATTGGTTCATAGCATTGTTAAATTCGACTGTCTTTTAATTGATTTTACTTTCTATTTATTTACTTATTATTACTTTCTATTTACTGAAAGGGAAAAAAATCTACTTGTGAATTTAATTACTTATTATCTCATTTCTTTCAGGCTTTCATTGTTATAAGCAAACATATTTAAAATTATCTTTTTACTCACTGTCTTTATGACCATGAGTTTTATACCACGTAATGTCTAATGTATGTTAATATAGTAGTATTAATACTATGGATTAATCGTATTGATACTATTAATAATACTGTTAATAGTATTATATAGACAAATAATAGACAAATCATAATGTGCCCCATGTAGTATTAATACAGTTTTATATCAAGTAATGTCTATTGGTCTAGTATTGATTTTTTGATCATTTATATCTTGTTTCTTTTTTTATATTATTATTGTTTAGATCAAAAGTGGATATTTTTCTAGGTTATAGTTAGGTATGACTTTTTTATTCTATCTGGAAATATTGAATTTTTACTAAATATACTTAAACAACTTAAACTTAATGTGTGATCCCTGAGTGCAGAGCCAGAGTACCATTAAGTGTGGTGCAAAAACAAAAAAAACAAAAAGAAAAAAATGTGGGGGGACAGGCAGAGCAATAGTACAGCAGGTAAAGAGCTTGCCTTGCACAAAGCCAACCAGAGTCATCCTCAAAGCCACTTAAAGTCCACCACTAGCTGTGATCCCCAAATAAAAATAAAATAAATTAACTTTATGTATGGATGGGGTTTTGCTAAGTTGGAGAGCACTTGTCTTGAATGTTGCGTGAGTTTGATGTCTATCATTATACAGAAAGAGAGGGGAGGAGAAAATAAAATATATCTAATTCAATTAACATAATGGCTACTTAAAAGATACTTTTTTCATCTTCTATATGGGGGAATTACTTATACATTTTTAAATGTCCATGTAACTTCCCTAGAGTTTGCAAACTACACCTTCAATTGTATTATATTTATGTGCTACAAAATGACATTTTGGTCTACCTGGAACCTCATGTACAATGGTAGTCCCTATGTGTAGACTAATTTTGTAGTAAGTATACCATATAAGTTTGTGTAAATACATTCCTTAGTATTTATGTAACAAGAAAATCATCTAATTGTGCATTTCTCAGAATGTACTCATCTCATTAAGCAGTGCATGACTGTAAAAGGGAATTTAAATGATATAAATTTAGCTCATTCCCAGATCCTTTGGGCTACTGTTACCAGACATTTTGTTTTACACATATAATGACCATGTAATATGTTGATATAATGTTGGGGTTTTATAGATTTTTTAAAAAGAGATTAAAAACAAATTTTATGTTTTCCATCATAAATGCTAGAGCACTTTCAACGTATATAACTGAGGTATTGTTTAGCACCTTCGAGTCCTTTAGAATGTCCCTTCTAGGGATTGGAGGGATATACAGGAATGTAGATACTTGCCTTGTATATGTCAGTCTGCTACCAACACTAGTAATGCATGGTCTTCCAAGCTCATAGCTGACAGTAGCCCTCAAACAGCACTTACATGTAGCCCTCAGCTCTGAAATAAATTATCTTCCTTTATAATTTCATACATCTGCTAGTAACAACTTACGTGCATGTGATTGTGCATGTATATGTTGGGGGTTCTTCTTCAATTTAGAAAAATAATTTGAGTTCACAATCTGGGCTGACCTGGTTCTGATCCCCACTGTAGAACCAGAAGACTGCCAGGAGTAATCTCTGAGAATAGAGAGGTGTAGACCTAAACTTTCCCCACCAAAAAAAAAAAAATGAAGAAGAAGAAGAAGAAGAAGAAGAAGAAGAAGAAGAAGAAGAAGAAGAAGAAGAAGAAGAAGAAGAAGAAGAAGAAGAAGAAGAAGAAGAAGAAGAAGAAGAAGAAGAAGAAGAAGAAGAAGAAGAAGAAGAAGAAGAAGAAGAAGAAGAAGAAGAAGAAGAAGAAGAAGAAGAAGAAGAAGAAGAAGAAGAAGAAGAAGAAGAAGAAGAAAACTAAAATGACAATCAGTACTGAAATTTTTTGTCATCTACTATACTATTTGGAAGATGTCACTGTAGTCTACTAAATTTCCTAATTCATGAAGAGAATCTATTTCATTTAATTTCTTTATAAGTGATGCATATTTTTTGTTTGGCAAACAAGTATGCCTTAGGGTTATAGCATGTTGGCAACTATTTATTGTTTCATGTTCTCTGACCCTATATAAGTGGATTATTAAAAAATCATTAATTATGAAAAATTTTTGGTCATATCTCTTCAAATGTTTTGTCTGTTCAGTGTTCAATCTCTATGATTGTAACTGCACTCGTATAATTTAATATTGCCCCTCAGAGTCTAATTGAACATTTATGTATTTTGCTTCATGTTTGTTAATTTGGAAAATTTCTCTTGTCTACCTTCACCTATACTGTTTACTTTCTTTGGGGGGATATATCAAACCACTTTTGGTAATCAGCTCAGGGTCTACAATTGATTCTATATTGTGCAGTGACCCTGGTGGTTCTGAGGAAATCATATATGATATGATATTTGGGATTTAAACCAGAGTTGGCCATATTTAATGCAAGTACCTTACTTCTTGTACTAGCTCTCCAGCCCTACTGTTTCTTTTCTTTATCGCACTTAATATTTACGAGTACATCAATGATATTGGTCTCTCATAAGATATGTAAAATATTTCTTTCATGTCCATTTGATTACTCTGGGGTAAAACTAGACCATTCTCTTTTTAATCACCAGAACACATAGTTTCTTATTATTATGAAAAATATTTGCGTGTTCCCATCACTTTTGAAACATTAGCTTCTCTTAAAATTTATATATTACTATAAGAATTTGGTCTGGAGCAATAGCACAGCAGGTAGGGCATTTGCCTTGCACACAGCTGACTCGGGTCCAATTCCTCAGTCCCTCTCAAAGAGCTCAGCAAGCTATCGAGAGTATCCCACCTGCACGGAAGATCCTGACAAACTACCAGTGGCATATTCAATATACCAAGAATAGTAACAACAATTCTCACAATGAGACGTTACTGGTGCTCGCTCAAGCATATCAATGAACGAGATGACAGTGTTACAGTGCTACTATAAGAATTTATCTAATAAAATAAATGAATCTATGATTAGAAAATCATTCTTGGGACTGGAGAGATTATGCCACTTGCTTTCCATGTAGCTAATGGCAATTTGATCCCCAGTATCTCATCTAGTCTACAGAGTAAAAACCAAGAGGCTTGCCTGAACACAGAGCCAGAAGTCCTGACCACCTTGATGTGGCCAACCCCTTTTCTAAAACACAGATAAAAATAAGTATGAAAAATTCATACTTATTTATATATATATATTCATAATATATTCATTATATATACATTATATATATACATATATATATATTATTGCAGAGTCTCTTGCCTCCATACCTGACAATCTTCACTGGAACCCCTTGGAGCAGGGCGGGTTGAGTTTCACTCCCCGCCCCAGCAGAGCCCCAGCAGCCAAAGACCTCTGGAACCCAGCCACAGCCATGCTCAAGGCCCCTCTTTACACGTTCTGACAAGCCTCAAGCATAAAAAAAAAAAAAAAAAAAAAAAAACCAGCAGAGGAACCCAGGTGTACGGGACCCAGGGCTGAGATCTCCAAGTCTGCTCAGATAGGGACTGGGCCTCCTCCACCCAGACCCCCCATTTTCCATTAGCTTGGCAGCCACACCCACAAACTGCCCCTAGCACCATGTAATCCCATCAATAGCCAGAGACTATAAGACAATGACATCTTATAGTCTAGTTCTCCCTCTCAGAGAACCTGGCAAGGTACCAAGAACATCCTGCCCACACAGCAAAGCCTGGCAAGCTCTTCGTGGCATATTGGGTATGCCAAATACATTAACAATGATGGATTTGATTCCCCTTACCCTGAAAGAGCCTCCAATGTGGCACTGCTGGGGAGAATGAGTAAAGAGACACTGCTAAAATCTCAGAGCTAGGACAAATGAAGATGTTACTGGCTCCCACTCAAGCAAATCAATGATTAAAAGGATGACAGTGATACAGTGATACAGTGATACAGTGATGTTTATTATAAATAAGTACTGAGTCTTTAGAATAGAATTACACTTAAATCTTGCTCACTGAGTTTACTGTGAGGAATCCAGACAGCAAAATAAGTAAATAAATACTATCATGACAATATAAAAAATATGTCCATATCTATAAAATAGTTATTTAGCTTTGGTTTATTAACTAAAGATATATTTGTCTTTCTGAATATGCAAAATAAAATTAGCTTATGAATAAATTAAAATATTTTATTAATAAAATTTAAAATTAGAAGTTAAAAAACAATTGATCTAATAATATAAAAATTAATTTGTTATAAAGAACCTGATATACATCAAAATGTTAAGCATATACCTGTGGATTTACTCTGTCAAAATACTTTAGGAAACTGGTATATATAGGCTTCTATTACACCATAGACAAATAGAAGACCCGGGAGTATTTATCCACTCATCATAAACTGGTAGAGTGACTGGCAAGTTAATAAAACACATGTTATTTATATGATATTAATTGTACTACCATATGACAAAGCATCGAAGTGTTAATCTCTTTGAGCTCCTACTTGCCATAACAATTACTTTATTGGAATAAAGTTGCCTTTCAATAAACTTCATTAAATTAACTAGAAATATTAAAATTAAATTAATAAATACTCACAAATTAATTCTTTATGTCCTAAACAATAAAGAACTCATTTTTGGTCTAAACAGCATCTCATTAGATAACAGACATAAAAATTAAGTTTGTTTCATTTAAATAAATCAACTTGAAAAAAATTATCCTTGAAAATATTGTAAAATAGAGGGCTCGGGGCAAAGCTTATTAAATACAGGTCAGTTTCCTACCGATAAAAAAGCATGTTGATACTTAATATGATGGTGATAAAAAGGCTTTTAATTAAATTTCCAGCACAAAATGGGAAAAGATAGGTTTGGGGTCTGTAACATAGAAGAGTTCAGCCAGCTGCTGCCAACTAACTCTTGCCAATATGTGATTTGCAAGCTAAATTATGCCAGCTGATGACATATGGCACTTACTTCTTTAAATATCTTACTAAAAATGAGTTTGCTACTCTGCCACTTGGCGCTCTGCTAAATGCTCTCAACTACTGTGGTGGGGCATAGAGAAGTCACTGCAGTTGCCATAGTTTTCTTTAGTATAAAAAAGACATGAAAAATAAAACAGATCTAAGTGTTACTATCCTTCTATGTGGTTTTCAGAGAAACACACATTTGAAATACTTACATTTGGAATTTAGAAATTTGCATTTTCTTTGGGCTGGAGCGATAGCCCAGTGGGTAGGGCATTTGCCTTGCACATGGCCAATCCAGGTTCAATTCCTCCGCCCCTCTCGGAGAGCCCGGCAAGCTACCAAGAGAATCTCGCTCGAATGGCAGAGCCTGGCAAGCTACCCATGGCGTATTTGATATGCCAAAAAAAAAAATCAGTAATAAGAAGTCTCACAATGAAGACGTTACTGTTGCCCGCTCTAGCAAATCAATGAGCAAAGGGATGACAGTGATGACAGTGACAGTGATACAGTGATGCATTTTCTTTACAGTCCTAGGGTAATGTGGTATAGATGAATGGCAGGGTTTGACCAATATCTAAAGAAAGAGAAAGATGATCTAAAGAAAAGATGTCAAAGATATATTTGATTTCATTGCTTCTTCTATAGCTTAATGTATCTGAAAACTGGCAACAAAGGTTAAGACCTACTTACAGTGGAAACACTTTTAAAACTTAAGGTAAACAACAGTGCATAGTGACACTCCTGTTCCCTGTGACCTCAAGTTATTACAAAATTCAGGTTTTTGCTGAGATTTTTTTTTGTTAACAACTAAAGTTTTGTCTTTAAAACTATTTCTCCAATCTTTTTTGAGTTAAAAACACAAATTTTACCCAGATATTTTAAATCACTCTCCACAAATATCTCCATAAAACCTCACCTTAGGTAGTAAATCTATGTACTCCTAAAACAATATTTATAAGTGTGTTTCCATAATACTGGTATATATGTCAAATATATATGTATATATCAGAATATATATAAAGATAAAATATGGGCATAAATTTGTTTAATACTAAACCAGCTAAACATTTATTTGCTGAAGAAAAGTCATAATCATATATATTTAGGTTCCTGAATGTGAGAATATTCTATGATAGCTCACCTGCAAGCAAGGAACTATTGGATTATAAATGTTGTAACTTATTGATTATTTTGTACTGGTGGAAGATCCTATGCACACATAAAATTTTGATTATGTCTTTGTAACATAACTAACAATGGCAGTTTTCTTTATGTAATATTTGGTCTGCTGGCACACTGTAATATTTTTTCAAATTTTCACATTACTGTAGCACTGCACTGTAGCACTGTTGTCCCATTGTTCATTGATTTGCCTCAAGCGGGCACCATGATGCGACTTGTTACTCTTTTTGGGATATCAAATATGCCACGGGTAGCTTGTCAGGCTCTGTCATGTGGGTGGGATATTCTGATTAGCTTGCCAGGCTCCCCGAGAGGGACAGAGGAATTGAACCCAGGTTGGCCATGTGCAAGGCAAATGCACTACTCACTGTGCAATCGCTCCAGTCCTCTCACATTACTACAAAATCAAATTTTAACTTCTTTTCCTTTTTCACTACATTTATTTAATGTAAAGCATAGACTTTTAAAGCTTTCCTAAAAATGGCAACATATCACAAATATTCATTTCCCAATTTTTTTTAGGATTTTAAGTGGATTGAAAAAATATTTAATCAGTAAATCAGTAATTACATAGGTGGAAGATGATACACAAACAAAATTAAATGTTTGTTGAACATGATCTAGTCATCTTGGATTTCCTGGGGAGGTAGGTATGAGGCTTAGCAACTGGGATTTTAGAGAAATTGTTAAAAGCATGAACTCATATAAATATAAGGTATCTTGGAAGAGCATCTTGGTCGAGAGAATTCTCTTCTCTCATGGATTAATCCTTATATTACTAGACTGTGGAAAGAGGCAGATATGAGTGGAAGTAAAAGGGATAAGAGATTATCTGAGATATTCAAGGAAGTGTCTGTATAAAATAGATCCAAAAGTATTTTTATACTTTAACTACTGATATGGCTATCTGTTTTGCTAAATGTTAGTTCTGGCCTATAAACTTGTTTCTAACATTCTCAACTGGGGGTTCTTTCAAGACTTAAACTTTCAGAAAAGAAATCTTTGTAGATATAAAAGATATGTTAAATCCTATAGTAAACCTTGGTATGTCTTTTCATAGCATGGATACCAGTAAACCACAGTAAAATATTATACAAAGAGTAGTGAATGTGTGTAGGACAGTCCTGTTGTGAAGGACTAAATAGTTCAAAACAATTCATCCAAATTCTCAGGTTTACCAGCCTTTGACCATATCAATCAGTATTAAAGCTTTATTTCCTATATTTAATTGCTACATTTACTCACAAGTGGACTGGAGCGATAGCACAGTGGGTAGGATGTTGGCCTTGCACGCGTCTGACCGAGGTTCAATTCCTCCATCCCTCATGGAGAGCCCAGCAAGCTACGGAAAGTATTCTGCCCCCACAGGAGAGCCTGGCAAGCTCCCCGTGGCTTATTGGATATACCAAAAATATTAACAACATTTAGCCTGTGTTTGCTTAATAAAACTTTTTTTAAAAATACAGTAACAACAAGTCTCACAATGGAAACATTCCTGGTGCCCTTTAGAGCAAGTCAATGAACAATGGGAGGACAGTGCTACTCACAGGTATCCTGTCCCCTACCAAATTCTATCTAACATTTTAAAACTTCTTAAGAGCGTATGTCACATGCTTATGAAGCAAAACAACTTCATATAACTTCAGGGAATTCTGTGACACCCATCAATTCTGAGTGCCCTTCTATTTCCTACTCCTTTTAGTGTTGTCTGCCCATGGAATCTGGGTTGGATTTTGCTGCTGCTATTTTGAGAGCACTTCTGTAACTGGTATAATTGCTGCTGCTTACCCAGAACTTTATGTGTGAAATCCTCTGTACAAGGAGATCCTTCTCTATCCTCCAGAATGACATTTTGTTTCCATGACCATGCATTCATATTAATTTGCTGTATCTCATAAAGAGAGGAAAAGTGTTCCTTTTCTGCTTCAACCACGATTTGGTACAGGTCCTCTTAATTTTCAAGTGATTCTAGAAAGGTCAGGAATACAACAGTATGTGAGTGTCCATCCTCTTACGCATCAAGACTTACCTGAGCTAAGCCAGCCATAATCCTGCTCTGTAATTGCCAAGAAGTCTTAAGAAGGGATGGTTTATTGCATTCTGGTAGGTCATAATCATAAAGAATCAGCCAACTATGGCTTCTCCTGGATATATATGACCCACATAGTTTCCATGAAGACAAAAGCACTGCATGATATAGAATTGCAACCTCAGATAGTGGTTTAGCAGCCAAGTGTGACTTTTTACAGTGGAATTGAATAAAATTAAATTAAAACATTCATTTACTAAATTGCTATTAGCCACACCTCAAATGCTTAAAAGTCACATGAATTATTGAATTGGACACAGCATTGTATTAAAAAGCATGATTTAGAGAGAGAGAGAGATAGAGTACTAACTTCATCCTTAAATCTCAGCATGCAATCTTGCCTTAAGCTGGGTCCACCTTAAATTCTATTTGTTTTAAGCTAAAATAATGCAAGTATATTTAAGTAATATATCTGACCTTTGAAAAGTTTATGAGCAGAAACTAACCCCGAGGCCTATTCCCCAGATTCAAAGTCAGAAAAAAGACAGCAATCTCACAGCTTCCCAATTTCTTACCATGGTCTTTTCTGACAAGACTCAAACTCTCTCTATATAAAACAAATATATATATATATAGAGAGAGAGAGAGATGTACATATATTCTCCTTTGGGCAGATATTTTATTAGTGTTACCATAACGCAAGAAGTTACTGTTAAGGACAAATAAAGCTGAGCAAGGTTGAAGAGAAAAAAATAAACTTAGTATAACCTGACAGTAGGATAAAGAACTGAATTCTATTCTGAACTTTACAAAGATTAGTGGGTATTTTAAAGAGAGAATGATAGCACAGAGGCATTGGGTGGAGGGCCAAGGAAGTGCCAAAGGAAAAGAAATCACAAAGAGCTGGTCAGTGTAAATGTGAGGGGACCAGTCACCTACGTGACAGCAAGCAGTGATTGATTTGGGATTTTATTCTCTACTTAGACTGGGCTGGAGCAATAGCACAGGGATAGGGTATTTGCCTTGTATGTGGCCAACCCAAGTTCAATTCCTCCATCCCTCTTGGAGAACTGGCGAGCTACCCAGAGTATACAGCCAGCACAGCAGAGCCTGGCAAGCTACCCATGGCATATTTTATATGCCAAAAACAGTAACAACAATTTCTCACAATGGAGACGTTACTGGTGCCCACTCAAGGAAATTGATGAACCATGGGATGACAGTGCTATAGTGCTACTTAGACTGGGAGACAAATGCACTCTCCTGGGTCATGATTATATTCTAAAAAAATAAAAAATAAAATCATTGAGGAAAGGCATTCCTTAATTATGGTATGTATATATACACCTCAAAACCTTAGAAAAAAGATTCAAAATTATAAGTTCCTTTTAAAATAGCTATTGTAAGAGAAGGAAATCAGATGATAACTGGAATAAATAGTAAATATTTTTGCCTATGTGTATTTCCAAGCAGAAACCGTTTGTAAGGCTGAGAGGTCACTCAGTTTTCCAGGAATATGTGATGTGAAGGAGCTGGAAACCATTTCAAAGGTTTTGGGGGGTGGTGCACCTGGTGATTCTCAGGGCTTACTTTTGGCTCTGCACTCATAGACCACATATGGCTTGGGGAACCATATGTGGTATACCAAGGAATAAAATCTGAATGTACTCCACGCAAAGCAAATGTCCTATACACTGTACTACTTCCTTAGCCCACTTTTCAACGTTTCTTTTTGTTACCAAGGTCTAGTATATGGGTTTAAATGGAGTGCTGTTGTCTAACTTTCTGCAGTTCTTACTATTTCTGCAGTTCTTAACTATTTTCTTTCCAAAAAGCACTAAAGTGTAATAAATATGCAAGTTATGTGATTTAGTCTATAAGGGCTACCCACTTATCTTAAGATATCATTATCCTCATTTTACAGAAAAAGTAACTAAACTCAGAGCAAACCTGAGTACAGATTTAGTACTTAAACCTGTTAAAAATAAGTTTGCCTGAAATATTTAAATATGACTTATCAAGATATTAAAAACAAGCTTTCCAAGGGGTATGGCAGTCACATTAGAAACCAAGGTTAAATTTGGTCCTGTATCTTCAAGATATTCCATTAATTGGTCTCTCTATTTAGAAGAATAAAAATAGGACATATAATCCAGACTTATAATTACCTTGAGAAATAGTCTCTCAGAGAAACCACTATTTGTAGGAGGGAACTATCTAGTTATAGAGCATCTGGATTTTGTAATAGTGATGCTCCACAAAGCCCCGGGTCACTACCATATTCCTTAACTCATGACAAAAACCATGGTTTATACTGTTTAGTCTAGAATTTATAACCAAGTAGATTCTTTGACCTATATCATTAATATAGGTCAAAGAATCTACTTTCATTAATACAATAGAGTGAAGAAGTATATCATTAAATTTCTTCACTCTATTGTACTACTCTGTTTAATGTTTATTTTGTTGCTTATGCAGTCTGAGAACAACCCTTATGGGTAAGGGGAAAATTTCCTCTATACTTCTACAGAGAATTTAAATTGCTTAGTTCAAAGTACATACCAGTATATTAAAATTAAATACTTACTGGAGTCCAGATTTATCTGAGAAGATACTGTTTCCTTCTACATTACTATAACTTTTTTTCTCCACTGATCACCTTAATTTTCCTTGTTTTTTCTGTAACTATTTTTCACAGAGGCGCTTTTATCTTTAAATGACAAAACCTTTAAGATGTAAATAGGGGGGGAAAAAAACTTTCACAAAATGTCAAGAACTTGTGATTGATAGGCAGCAGGTGTACAAACAGAATGTGTATAACTCACATGCTTTGTCATCTCAGCAAATGACTTGATCCCAAAGATGCTACAGGGGGAAATTTGATTATCTTTGCTTCCCCAGAAGACTGATAAATCTCATCCAGACTGCTATTTTTCCTGATACAAACGGAATTTTCCATAGGATTTTCAGCAGCAGTAGCATTATGTAGCATATGGGAGTGATTTGGCTGAAAGGGGACTCCAATTATCACAGCTACATCTGCCCAATATAAAAAGAAAACAATATTACAAAATAATAGGACTTTCTTAGCTGTAGAACAGCTCCCTCTGAGAAACTCTCTTGTCTTCTGTACTAGACCTTCATAACAACTTGACTGTAATTCTATATATTTACTTACTGATTCCACCAACATTTTAATCTTTCATAAAACTCTCTTTATCCCCATCTATAAATTCTATCTACTCATACCTTCTGTTTCTTCTGCTCTTTAGTTTAATGATTACCTTTCATTCATCTCTCCCTATTTATACTGTTATATTACTTACTACTTCCTCTTACTCCTTGCTTATTTTCTCATTTTCCTACCTTTACATTATAAAAATCTAAATGGGAAATCAGAGTTGAAGCAGTGACCAAACATACAGCTCAGTTATATTATCCTAATATACAATCTTGATGGTCAAATGTAGGGATCACTTCAATTTGCTAATCCCTTAGTCACCAGAACTTTATTGAAGATGTTTGTGTAAAGATTCAAAAGTGACTACATGGAGGCTGGACAGATGGTACAGCAGGTGTGGCATTTGCCTTGCATGAAGTGGACCCGGATTCAATCCCCAGCATCCCATATGGTTCCCCAAGCATTGCCAGGATAATTTCTGAGTGCAGAGCCAAGAACAACCCATGAGCACCACTGGGTTGACCCAAAAAGCAAAGAAAAAAAAAAAAGAAAAAAAAAGTGAATACATGGACTCTCCTGTAAGTATGGAAAGTAACTCTAAACAACTAATGACAATAACATGTAATAACTTTATCTTTTTGTTTTGTTAAAGTACACAAAAAACCAAGGGAGGTTAGCAATGAAGTTCCTAAGTCTTATTCCACAGCCAAGTTTCAAAATCAAAGATTAAGCTTTCTACTTCCCTCTCTCCTATTTTCATCTTTCATAGCATACCTCAACCCCTGCATATTTACAAATGTTGTAAAATATGTGTTTGACAATCTTGCCCACACCAAAAATAATAGTATTGACAAAGTTTAGCTGTTAATTGATGATCCAGTACTTAAGAAAATTAGCAGTCAAATTTTAAGCACATGTATTTTCTACTTGCTGTAAATTTCAATAACAATCCACTGAACTAATAAGAAGCAAAATTGAATTTTTTACTAAAATATCTATCCCTCTTGACATACTAAAATTTGTCCAAAATGTGGAATCCCAAGTAGGGATCTAGCTGCAGTTTAAAATCCTCAAATAAGAGATATTTTAGCATATCACAGAGAATAAGAATATTGGAAAAGAAAAATAATCACGAGTAGCACTAATCCTCAGAGCTGACCCATGTCAGATATAAAATTCTTTTTCTTTCTCTAGATCTTGTTACCTAATTGAAAAAATTCAAGTGCAGAAGTGAAAGGCACTATCAATTTACCAAAACATTACTATCAAAATACTTAAACAATAGAAAAGAGTCTCTAGACTAATGATTGCTTATCAAAGAAAATCTATAATGATTTTGTAGAAGTGTAAATATCCAGCAAAGTAAAACTAATAATTCAGTGGTATCATGCTTATTATTAGTTTGTGATATTAAATCTTCCCTGAGATATAATACAATTTTAAAATCTCAACTTATATTAAAACACACACATTTTATACACCTTCTAATTATTCAGAATTGATAATGAAATTAAAGAAACAATTAGCATCAACCCTAGGAACACTTAATTAGCAAAACCAATCTCAGTATTTCAGGTATCTGAAAATAAGACTCTAAGTCATTTGATAAGTATGTTGGTGGTGTTATTTTATGTTGAGTATAAAAATAAAGTAATGAAGGTCAGGTTGTAATGAAATCCACTAAATTATTTTTCATTCAAGACAACCTTTCATTTATTAATATAAACATAGGGCTTAGATTAAAATTGAGAGAAAAAACAAATATGCATTATTTTTTATTTTCCAAAGTAAGATTAAAAATCACTTGTTTGTAGATCACAAAAAGTGAAGGCGTACTATAATTAAAATTCAAAACAGGACTCTAATGAAAGACATTACACAGATCACATATCAACTTCCTAGCAAATTTATAGCAGTTATTACAATATTGATTCCTATTAGCCTAACTGGCTAAGTGCCTGAATACCCCCATGATGCTTACTATCCACATACAATGAAATTTTCTTTCTTATTTATATGAGTCAAATAACAGAGTAGGACTAAGGAGCAAAAATACCATGAAGTTAACATAGGAGACTAAGTTTTTTGAATAGTCTTCAATTATAGCACCATGAATTTTTCCATTGGATTTCCTGCATTATGCACAAAAATGGTGGGAAAAGAAAGCAAGTAACTAATACTAATAGATTGGGAGGTTTTACAATCCAATATGGAGATGATTTGTTCATATTTCACTGGAAAGATCTTTTTTTAATTGGATTTAATTTGGAAAGGCAGAAGAGTTGTTTTTTTTTAAAAAGAGATTAAATTATTTATAAAAAACAGTCAATTACTAAGATAGTTTTAAAGTTATCTATTAACTAAAATAAAGCAACTTGTGCCCATCCCCAACATAAGATGTGTTCCCCTCAAAATAATTTCAAAAACAATTTAAAGAAACACAAAGAGAGCAATTTAATGATAGGAGCAAAAAATGGTGAGATCTAGACCAAGATTTCAGGAGAGCAATGACTATATGTGTGTGTGTGTGCCTGTGTGTGTGTGTGTGTGTGTGTAATTTGTTTACTGTCCCAGCGTCCCCTGTGGTCTCCCTACCACCTTCAAAAGTAATTCCTGAAAGCAGAGGCAGGTGTAACCCCTGAGGATGAGAAATATGGACACAGTAGAAGAATTAAAATGAGTACACAGTGATCCCATTAATTAGGTAATAGCAGTCAAAATGAATCTGTGAATGTGAACCAAAATTTTTATCTCCTCATACATGTCAGTCCTTCTTGAGTCCACCAGGGACTAAAACAATAGAATTTCAGAATATTCTCTGTGTGGCAAACAAGTTAAAGTAAGAGAGAAAATGTTTTCTTTCTTTGGGTCTGATAAATAACTGAATTTTACAGGAAGAAACAAATTTACATACACACCTTCAGTTGTTCAATATAAAATTTATATAAATAATCTTATAAGATCTCTAGGGAATAAAACATTTTAAATAAAGTGTGTATTAACTTTTCTACAATTACCCAAAATTCACATGTACAGCACATTTTCAAAGTGAATATGCTTTACCATACCAATTTATAAAATAGAATTTGAAAAATCTAAGCCCATATTCTAAATTACTCTCAAGCACTTACTATATTTGACATGCAAAATTATCTCCAAACAAAAATTTATCATTAAACTATTAGTGCACCAAAGAAAATCAGAGTTACTATGATCCAAATACTCTCTACTTAATGCTTTCACAATTAAATGAGGTAGAAATAAATTTTGTTTTCAAATTAAAAATGAGAAAGGAGGTTTTTTAATGTAAGCTAAAGTTGTTTGTTTTTTTTTTTAAGACATATGAGTGGACTGGATGTATTGCCACCTTTCTATTTGCTGACTATCCTGGAATAAGAAGCAGAACAGTATCCACTGTATGAAGCTACATGTGTGGCTTATGGGTAGCAGAAGTTTGCTGAGAGGAATGAAAAAGAGTATAAGGTATCAGGCAGGAGTGACAATTAGAGATCTGACCATAAAGAACTTGGATTAATAGAAATTCTAAAACTTCTATTGATTCCAACAATAAATGGTGATAGTCATGAAATCCTGGATTTATATGATACATGCAAAAAAAAAGATATGGATAAATCAGAGTTGGGAACTTAGCCAGCTAAATCTATGTTCTATCTTGAAAATAAACACTGTTCAATGGCTCTGCTTTGACAGAAATGGGGAGAAGGAAAGATTTGTTTTGTTGTAATTAACATTAGTCATACTTTCTGAATTGTTGCTAAGATGCCAAAAATGTCTATCCTGCACTCAGTTTTTAGTAGTTTCTGCCAAGCATCATCCTCACATTACTGATCACAGTTTTCTTGGCGAAATTCTCTGTTACATTTTAATATCCACAGGGGTAAAAACTGTTGTGTGCATCAACAAATGGTTCTATAACACTGATTAACTCATGATTTCTCCTGATATACAAAACAACACATTTCATTCAATCAGATTTCTTTGGCACCAGTGCTCAAAGTACAGTCACAATAACTCATGTGCTTTACAAAGTTAATGGACTAGTAATTATTTTACAAAATAAGAGGGTAATAATAGAGAACTTATATATAAAAATGTTTGGTAAACTCAAATGGTCATAATATGCACATAAATTCATGTCTTCCTTATGCTTTTTCAAACTGGATAAAAAATAGAAAAAGGAGGAGGCAGAAGAAAAGGAAGAGGGGAAAAGAAAAGAAGTTAGAGGATGTATGGATAGATAGGTAGATAGATAGATTGATTGATAGACAGATAGATAGATGATAGATAGATAGATAGATGATAGATAGATAGATAGATAGATAGATAGATAGATAGATAGATAGATGATAGA
The DNA here is from genome assembly GCF_027595985.1 of Sorex araneus. Classification (NCBI taxonomy): domain Eukaryota; kingdom Metazoa; phylum Chordata; class Mammalia; order Eulipotyphla; family Soricidae; genus Sorex; species Sorex araneus. The sequence goes on along the minus strand of NC_073303.1, from coordinate 153,528,270 downwards.
CATCTGATAGCTTAATAAGCCAAGATACCTTAGCTTAGATTCCCCAGGAAACAGATATTGATATGAAGATTAGCACAAGGAATGATTGTCAGGGAATGCTTTTAGGATCGAGATGAATGAATAGAAAGGAACAATAAAGCTAGGGGGAAATCAGTTCTGTGATAGAGCCTGGTAAAAGACTGAGATGACCACACATTTTTTTTTTGTGGTCATCTCAGTCAACTTGTGGTCAACACAAGTTGTGGAATTGAAATGGCTACTGAGTGCTGCTCCAAGTTAATGCAAAGGACCTTCATATACCCATGTTTGATCTGGTATTAGATATAAGATGTCTGTGGAAGGAGAGGTAAAGTCACATTTCTTTAAAGCACTCCTCCAAACTGGCTGATGCCTGTGTTTTAGTAGCACTCTCAAGTTTGGTATAATTGATCATTTTTCCTTAAGGGGGGCTCTGTGTGGCATGCTATATTTTTCACCATACAAAGGTGCAGGGCCTCTAACATAAAACCAAGATATAGATTAAAAAATTTTAATTAACAAAAATTCTCTACATTAAAATGGATGTCATATTTATGAGATAATTACTAGTGGTAAAAAAATTATTGAAATTATTTTACTAGAAAAAATTTCTTTTCAACTCTTATATTTTTAGAAAATATTACTCACATGACTGGCATTCCACTTAATAAGTTTAGGACTTTTAGGAGCTGGTTTAATAGTTCAGTAGGTAGAGCAGCTGCCTTGCAAACAAATGGTCCAGGTTCAATCTACAGCACTTCTTATGGTCCCCTGAGGCTGCAAGGAATGACATGTGAACTGAATGCTAGGAATAAGTTCTGAGCATAGTGGAGTTGTGCTCCAAAACAAACCAAAAATATTAGGTCCTTTATACAATATTCACATAATAGGGGTCAGACAGATAGTCCATGGGTTAAGGCCCTTTTATTGCATGTGACTGACCTGAGTCAATTCCCAGCACCACTATGATACCGTGTGCACTGCCAGTAATATGCCTAAGTACAAAGGCAGGAGTAAGCCCTGAGGAACACCAGGTATAGCACAAACCACTCTTCTCACAAAAATACATACAATATAAACCAAGAAAATTAACTGGCAAAATCATCAAAACTTACTCTTAGATTCAGTGAAAATTATGATGGTGACCAGAAAAGAAATAAAGATGAGAGGGTAGGAATGGGTGTAGGATGTAAGCCCTATACAGATTCAGAGTTACATATGTTCTAATAGTTCTATAGTACTACTGTTCTATAGTACTATAAACCTGTTAGAAATTACCGTAAGAGAGAGGCCTGAGTAATTGTAAGTGATAGAGTGCTTGGCTTGCAGTGGCCCACCTGGATTAGATCCTAGGCACTTGCAAATCAAGATGCCAAAGAGTTCTTATCCTTTCTAAGGGAAGACTGATTCATTCTTAGTAAACAAACAAACAAAACTCTGTCACACTCAAACAATAGAATAAGTCCTTACCTGGAAATTATCTAAGTACCAAATCAAGTGCACGAACAGGGAAAATTAAGAAACAACTTTATTGTTTTATGAAAATAATAACCAAAAACATAATACAAAGTATAGAATCTAGAAGGGAAAGAGAAGTGAAGAGCTGGTGAATGTTAAGTTTTATTGCAATTTCAGATTTGATTTAGGAGTCAAGCAAACATGTTTATTTGGAGGCTAACACTGTTTTATTAGCTCTGGAAAGTGCACTTCTGAATTTTGGTGAAAATGCCAAAGCAATCAAAGCACAATTTTTTAAATTCAAAACCCTGAGTTAGATTGAATTTGTAAAACATTTAACTCTTCAATGAAGTCTCCAATAAGAATATGATACTGGTACATGAATTTTATTCATTTAAAAAAAATAAAAGTTAAGTGTGCCGTTAAATCCAGATATAGTCCCAAAGGATGATCCCCATTTTGCAAGGTTTGAACTTAGATTACCTGCCTTCCTGTTACAATGTTTACGAAAATTATTGTGGCTCAGAAATCCACTTTTACTTTTCTTTCTTTTTTCCCCTTTCTTTGTGTTCTTGGAGACACCCTGGAATTCTTAGTACTTACTTTTGACTCTGTGCTCAAGGAACGTACATGGTGAGGCTCTGGAGAACATACAAATATTGAAGATCAAACTTGGGTCAGCTGTATGCAAGGTAAGTTTCCTGACACTGTACTATATCTCCAGGCTCAGAAATAAATTTCAGTCTAAATTGTCTTGTGTTGGTCTATGACACAGGCACTCTCCTAAGTCTTTGTGTCCTAGCACCTACCCAGAGACTCCTTCAATAATGCAGTGATGGAGAGTGTTATGCCTATGGGGGAAAAGTGCACTTCTGCAGGGAATACCCCAGTAGAAAAAGAAACAGGCCCCCTGGGCAAAGGCCTCCCCAGACAGCGACCTGCCCCTCGGACACCATGCCCAATGTGCAAGCGAGCATTCCACTGGGCAGCAGAATGCAGGACATTAAATGAGGATAGTAATGAGCCTTTAAACTACAGGAGGGGCAACCCCCATCCCTGGTAACAGAAGTGGGGGAAAGCCCAATGTACATTGGAGCGCCCCCATTGTCAGGGGGATACGACCAAAGATAACCGTCCTGCTGGATGTCAAGATGTTCAAAGGGCATCTGAACTCAGCCGCAGGGAGGACTATGATTAAGATTGAGGAGGCCCTCCCAGAATGGAACCTGAGAGCAGGGCCAGGGGTCAGGGGGATAGGAGGAGGACAGCTGACCCTTGAGACCACTGATTTGGTTCAGTGGGTAGATCCTGATGGGAACATGGGGTTCATCCCCCCACAAGTGGTCAAAAACTAACCTCATAGGCCTTGACATCTTGCCTGGTGTCCAGGTTACCCCATCTCCGGAGCAATAGCGATTTTATCATCAGCACCCCCAATTCTAAAGGCTCCCTAGGTCCCAAAAATTACATGGTTCCCAGGATCTCTAGTATGGGTAGAACAGTGGCCGCTAAGTTTAGAAAAGCTAAAGATTTTAGGGGAGCTTGTTAATGAACAACTAATCCAGGGGCATCTCAGGCAATCAGCTAGCCCCTGGAAAACCCTTGTGTTTGTGATCTGAAAGAACTCAGGGAAGTGGAGAATGCTTCAGGAGTTTAGGAAGGTTAATGAGCGAATGAGAATCCAGGGGACCCCGTTGAAGGGATACACTGGATCCCTCCCATCGATTGCAGTCTCTTCCTAATCATTCTTGGCATTAAAGACTGCTTTGTATCCATCCTCCTGCACCCAGATGATTGTGAAAAGTTTGCGTTTTCAGTCCCTAGCACCAATTTTTCAGGCCCAGATGAGAGATATGAGTGGGCAGTACTGCCTGAAGACATGGGAAACAGTCCCTCCTTTTGCCAACAGTATGTAGTATCATTGCTGAGGCCCATACAAGAAATGACAGACATAGTTCTATATATCTACGTGGATGATGTTATCCTAGGAAGCCCCAGTGAGGCCACAGTTAACCGAGCCTATCAGGAACTCCAAGAGCTCTTGAAAGAAGTGGGTCTGGGCATTTCCCCAGACAAGGTCCAAAAGGCAGCCCCTTTCTCCATCGTTGGCACTACGCTCTGGCTTTATCATGCCACTCCACTAAAGCCCCAGCTCAGCATACAAGAAAGTTACACCCTCCCTGAATTGCGAAGGCTCCTTGGAGAGAGTAACTGGCTGCAAGTCTGGATTTTTTTCTCCTCAGGACAGATTACCCCCTTGTTCTCAGCATTAAGGGGACAAGACCTGGCAGATATCATTGAACTTGGGCCTGCAGAAAGCGCTGTGTTAGACAAAGTTCAGAGTGCTCTGGACAGGGCTTCTCTGAGCAGGTTTGATCCAGAAAAGGAGCTAGAGCTTTGGATAATTGCAGGAAAAGAAACTCTGTTAGATGTAATCATCCAGGAAGGAAATCTCCTCCAGTGGGTACACCTGTCACTTGGGAGATGTCCCAGAGTTTATTCCCCTAGAGACCAAATGGCTGACCTGATTCAGTGAGGCAGAGATCTAGCATGCCAACATTATGCCCAAGAGCCGCATACGATAATTGTCCCCTCCTGGCTTGGAGATCTGCAATGGATAATGTGCAATAATGACAGGGTGGCCATGGTTTTGAAGGGTTTCAAGGAAAGATCGATTGCCATTATGGGCCATAGAGATGGGTGTCTGCTTTCTCTCACTTAGATTGGAGAGAGACTGCTTAATTTTAAAGTAAACCCATTAAGTTGGTGTAGAGTTGTATACCGTGGTGTATACTGTCCAGAGAGAAGCAGCAGTCATCATTAAGGGTACTGAAGTGGTTCCCTACCTGCGCAAGTGCACTGGTGCAGCACAGTTTAAAGAACTCCTCCTTGTAGTCATAGCCTTACAGAAAGTTCTTCAGCCTATGAGCCTGTTTACAGATTCTTTGTGGCTAATTTGCTGCCTGGTCTACCATTCACGTATATCCGGCTAAATGACAATCCCATTACACCGTTTATGATCCAGACAAGAACTGAATTGCAAGAAAGGGGAAACCGTCTCTTCATCCATCACTTAAGAGGGCACCAAGGACTACCTGGGTTGCTGTCTGAGGGAAACTCCCAAACTGACCAATTGGCCTCTTGGGTGATGTGGCAAGCTAGGCCAGGTGATCAGGCTGAAGCCCTACATCAACTTACCCACATTAATTGGAGAGGGCTGAAGGCGCATCGCATTTTCCAAATATAGCTGTGCCAGAACTAAAGTGAATTGTCAGGACGTGTGCCTCCTGTAAACCCTTTATACAAGTCCTGCCTCTGCAAGGCCCAGGGTCAATCCACATGGATTCAAGCCCAACACACTTTGGCAAACGGATGTTACCCATCATGCACCATTTGGCAAACTAAAATACATCTTTCTGAGTGTGGAAAAGTGTTCTAAGACTTGCTGGGCTACTGCCCACACTGGAGAAAGAGCAAAGCATGCCATCTCCCATTACCCATAGTGCTTTGCCACCCTGGAGTTACCAGCTAAAGTTAAAACCAATAATTGTCCTTGCTTTACAAGTATAACATTTCAGGACTTCCTGGAAAAAATGGGACATCCAGCATTCTACCGGTATCCCAAACAACCACAGGGCCAAGCAATTGTAGAGCAATGTAATCAAACCCAGCTTTCAAAACAGAAAGGGAGAGCTAGTCCCGACCAGCAGTGAGGGCTTGCACTCTTCTCACTTAATATATTAAAATTTTCAAAAGAAGACTCCTGTATGCTTTTCCACCGGTACTGGCAGCAGCAGGAGGCATGACTGGAAATCTGGTCCAATGGAAAGACCCATCCACAGGGCAATGGAGAGGCCCAGACCCACTCATTACCTCTGGCCGAGGCTTTGGGTGTGTTTTCCCTATTTCTGAACCCCAACCTATCTGGGTGCCCACAAGGGCCCTTAAATATGTAGACCCTGATAACACCCAGGGGTGTGCTGATGCCCCTGAGAAGGATATTTCTTCAGCTTAATTTCTTGATGGCAATCCTCTTCTGGACCCTGACACTACTTGCAGTTGCCGTGGGTGCCACTGGAAACCAGCCGTACAGCCTCACCTGGGGACTCAGCCAAGTGGGAAGCAGCAGATTGGTGGTCTCAATCACAGAACAACATACGGCTGGGACCTGGTTCCCAACGATCAGATTTGATCTATGTGACCTGATAGAGCATGAGTGGGATATGTCTGTCCAAGACCCGAGAGCATTAGATTTTGGATGTCAAGGTCCAGGGCCTAAAGTGGGGATCCAACAGCATTATTTTTATGTGTGCCCCGGAATGAGAAACTATGGAAAATGTGGAGGTGTATCAGACTATTTTTGCAAGAGTGAAGACTGTGTTAGTACGGGGCATATAGGCTGAAAGCCACTGTACAAAAATGACCTTATTAAGGTTTCAAAGAAATGGGCTGGGTTAAATTGGGAAAAATGTAGGGGAAAGTGTTTACCTGTTGAAATGAGCTTTACAGAGATAGGGAAAAAAGCCACCAGCTTGTACTCTGGGAATACCTGAGGACTTAGGTTGTATACTACAGGTATGGATCTGGGTGTGGTGTTTATGCTGAAATTTAGGGTGTCACAACTTGAATCACCCACTATTATTGGCCCCAGTAGGGAACTACCTATACCCCCGTGAGACTACCTGCTCCCCCTGCAAGGCTACCCACACCCCCGCAAAGATATCTGCGCCTCCCACAAAACTACCTACTCCCAGACCTGAGCTGACCCTTGCTAGACTTACCCTGATCCGTGTTATGAGATAAGCACGAATATTAGAACATATTCTGAACCTTGTTACTAAGCAAATGCAGGCAGTAGTACCTACTCATAAACCAACAACCCTGCAACCCTCATGGCAATATCCCATGATTGACATTATAGAAGCTAGTTATGAACTCCTTAATGCTTCAGCCCCAAACCTAACCCGTTCCCGCTGGCTGTGTCTTACTGCACATCCTCCCTTCTATGAGGCCATTGGGTCGGATGGCAGTCATCTCCATCCGATAAGCCTAACCCAAAGCAATGCACTTTGGGAGGTAAGAAAGGGAAAATCACTGTATAGGAAGTCAGGGGGAAGAGTCTTTGTTTTAGCACAAGCCAATAGAGCAGTAGCATCTGTGCATCAATGGGGAAGGAGCAAACCTTGGGTCAGAAAGATGGATGATTCCACCTCCATCTGGGTGGTGGGCATGCTCTCGTACCAGGTTAACGCCTTGTCTATCCACTGCAGTTATTGATAATTTCAATGAATTTCATGTGATGGTCACTGCGCTTCCTCGAATCCTTTACTATGAGGAAGATTCTCTACCCCCACGGATAACCCACCAGCACGTTCAGAAGAGGGGGGTGATATCCACTCTAACTATAGCCACGCTTTTTGGAATTGGACTGGCAGGAGCCGGGACTGGCATTGCTTCAGTTGCAACCCAGCAGAGAAGATTCTCAATCCTTCGAACAGTTATCAATGAGGACCTAGAGAGAATCAAAAACTCCATCAGTTATCTCGAGAAATCCCTAATGTACCTGTCAGAAGTGGTGTTACAGGACAGGAGAGGACTGTACTTATTATTGTTGCAACTGGGGGAGGCAGGAAGGGGAGGGTTTTGTACCATGTTAGGGGAAGAGTGTTATTTTTATGCTTATCACACCAGATTTGTACATGATTCTATGGCTAAGTTGCGAGATGGGTTAGCTAAAAGAAAAAGGGACCGTGAGGCACAAGAAGAATGGTTTGAGAGATGGTTTGGCATGTCACCCTGGCTTACTACACTTGTGTCTGCCTTGGGTGGGCCAGTCATTTTGCTATTGTTATTTCTAAGACTTGGGCCATGTATTGTAAACCACCTGTTCAAATGATAAGAACCCCATTTGAGGCTGTGGTAATGCTCTGGCATGCAGTAGATAGACGTGCAGACCCTTGACCAGGAGATTGCCTGCCTGGGTGCATGTGGCCATGGAAGGAGTGCGACAGGGTGCAATATAGCCACCACGTGGGGAAAAACGCTGGGTAGGGGTGGAGAGGCAGAGACGGGTAAGAATCAGAGGAGGCAACCTAAGACAGGCCCGACCCCGAAGGCCCCAGCGTGAGGCTGTAGGGTGGCCCTCTGGCAGCTGGCTCCTACATAAAAAAGGGGGGGAGATGTTGGGATCTCAGCAGCTAGCCTGAGGCTTTGACCAAATCCCCTGCCCCTGAAGCAAGAGCCAGCCCTGTTTTCAAAGACCCAGGGGCTCTCTCCAGCACTTCCCACATGTAGGCACTCTGGTTGAGGGTGCGGGGCGTGACTGTGACCACCTGCCCATACTGATAACCCAGACCTAAGCAGGATATGCAAATCATTAGCTGATATCTGTATGAGCCTGATGGGATGAACGTGACCTACTTGCCTTGCAAGAGAATCCTACCCTGAAAAGGTGTATAAATACCTCTGTGTAAGGGCTAATAAATGGAGACTGCTTGACCACCAGACTCCCAACCCTGTGGTGTTTTTGCTCCATGGCAGCGGCAGCAGAGGGCCAGGGCAGAGGCTTTTCCCCTACCCACTCCCACCCCTTTAGGGAGTAAGTTCAGTGTCTTGGGGGAATCATACTCTATTTTGCCAGGGTCGTCGACTGTCCAGTAAGCCCAACAGTTTTGGTAGTCTTGATGTTTGTATATATGACTTTCTGACCTTTTTGCAATACCTCTTGAAATATCTATCACTGTATTGTTAGTGTTTTGGTTGAAACAATTTTATTTTTAATAACTTATTAGAAATGCAAATTTTCCTATTTTGAAGAATCTATACATTTCTAAAAAACATTTAATATGTTCTAATGGAGCCTCATTATTTTCCATGCCTCCATGATTTTTTTGTATATCAAAAGTAAACATGAAGTGGATGAATTTAACCTCTAATGGGCTAAGCCAATACTTTGTGTTTTCTAGAAAGAATACATGAGTCTTTCATGTGGGGTCTACTTTGATGGAAATTTACCCATGCATGATAACTTGTCTTTCCATCTATTATCTTATTTTGACAAACAAGAGCAACAGTTTGGCAACTACATTGAAGAAAAAATATTAAAGCAAAGAGAATCTTCAGACTTGTCTTGATAGCTACTCAGTGAATTATTCTCTGACAATGAATAAAGCACTTTACAACTTATCCTTTATTTTCTTAATTTTTTTTATTGAGTCACCATGTGGAAAGTTACAAAGTTTTCAGGTTTAAGTCTCAGTTATACAATGCTCAAACACCCATTCCTTCACCAGTGCACGTATTCCACCACCAAAAATCAAAGTATAGCTCCACCGTCCCCCCACACCCTTAGACCCTCTCCAGCCCCCACCTTGTGTAACTGATAAATTTCACTTTACTTTCACTTTGATTGCATTCAATATTTCAACAAAACTCACTATTATTGTTTGGAGAGTCTCCCCCCCTAAAGTTGGACCTGCTGAAAAGGAAGCATTTGATAATTTGTTTTCCGTTGCTGAGAATGAAAAGGTATGAGGTCAAGTGACCACACTTAGCAGCCTCACGGTTTTGGGTTTCTGTATTTTAGTATTTTAGTAACTAAGTCCAGAGAAATATCTGTCAAAAATTGCATCACTGCCAACTTGTACTTCTCGTTTATATTATATTCCACATGAGTGCAATCTTTCTATGTCTGTCTCTTTCTTTCTGACTCATTTCACTCAACATAATACTTTCCATGTTGATCCATTTATATGCAAATTTCATGAGTTCGTGTATTCTGACAGCTACATAGTATTCCATTGTGTATATGTACCAGAGTTTCTTTAACCAGTCATGTGTTTTGGGGCACTCTGGCTTTTTCCAGATTCTGGCTATTGTAAACAGTGCTGCAATGAACATAGAAATGTAGATGCCATCTCTACTATACCTTTTTGCCTCTCTGGGATATATTCCCAGGAGTGGTATTGCTGGGTCAAATGGGATCTCAATTTCTAATTTTTTGAGAATTGTCCGTATTGTTTTCCAAAAGGGCTGGACCAGTCGGCATTCCCACCAGCAGTGAAGAAGAGTCCCTTTCTCCCCACATCCACGCCAAAACCGGTTGTTTTTGTTTTTTGGGATGTGGGCCAGTCTTTGTGGTGTGAGATGATATCTTATTGATGTTTTGATCTGCATCTCCCTGATGATTAGTGATGTTGAACATTTTCTCATGTGCCTCTGAGCCATTCAGATTTCTTCTTTGGGAAAATTTCTGTTCATTTCATCACCCCATTTTTTGATCAGGTTGGCAGTTTTCTTCTTGTAGAGTTCAACCAGTGCATTGTATGTCCTTGATATCTACCCTTTATCGGATGGGTACTGAGTAAATATCCTTTCCCATTCTGTAGATTGTCTTTGTACTTTGGTCACTGTTTCTCTTGAGGTGCAGAACTTCTTAGTTTGAGATAATCCCATTTATTTATATCTGTTTTCACTTGCTTGGGCAGTGGCGTGTCAGCTTTGAAGATACCTTTGGCTTCAATGTCGTGGAGGGTTTTGCCGACCTTGTCTTCAATGTACCTTAGGGATTCTGGTCTGATGTTGAGGTCTTTAATCCATTTTGATCTGACTTTTGTACATGGTTATAGGTGGAGGTCTAAGCCCATTTTTTTGCATGTAACTGTCCAGTTTTGCCAGCACAATTTGTTAAACATGCTTTCCTTGCTCCACTTCACATTTCTTGCTCCCTTATCAAAGATTAGATGGTCATATATTTGGGGGAATGTGTCAGAGTATTCAACCCTGTTCCATTGGTCTGCCGCTCTGCCTTTGTTCCAGTACCAAGCTGTTTTAATGACTACTGCTTTGTAGTAGAGTTGGAAGTTGGGGAGGTTGATTCCTCCCATTTTCTTTTTCCCAAGAATTGCTTTAGCTATTCATGGGGGCTTATTTTTCCATATGAATTTCAGGAGCACTTGCTCCATTTCTTTCAAGAATGACAAGGGTATCCCTATAGGGATCGCATTGAATTTGTACAATGCTTTGGGGAGAATTGCCATTTTGACAATATTAATTCTTCCAATCCATGAGCAGGGGATATTTTTCCATTTCCTCGTGTCTTCTTTTATTTCCTGAAGTAGCGTTTTGTAGTTTTCATGATACAAGTCCTTTACCTCCTTAGTTAAGCTGATTCCAAGGTATTTGATTTTTTGAGGCACAATTGTGAACAGGATTGCTTTCATCATGTTGCTTTCTTCTCTCTCACTATTTGCATATAACAACTTATCCTTTTAAAATGTCTGATTTAATGTATTTTAAGTATTGTCTCCTAATTTAATTGCAGCACTAAAATAGCCAAAATCTCAATAAAGAAACTATGATATATCTACACAATGGAATACTATGCAACCACAAGGAAAAAAATGAAGTCATGAAATTTGCTTATAAATGGATGGACATGGAGAGTATCATGCTGAGTAAAATAAGTCAGAAATAGAGGGATAGACATAAAATGACTGCACTCATTTATGGTGTGTAATCACCAAGCGACTAGGAATCGCATGGCTCTCTCTCACTGCCTTGTTTCCCCACCTGGAACGGCCGATGCCATGGGTGGCTGAAGGAGGAAAGGAGGGCCAACCTGGTTGGTGCAGTTTCCAATTCTCCATTCTCCCCACGTTTCCATTCTCCCCACGTGCCTGTTGCAGTCTCACTAAGCCACTCATTCCCACTTTCTCTTTTCACCCAAAATCTCTATCCCAAAGACAAAAAAAATTCATAAATGTTTTTATGAATTAGTAATGAAGATTCCAGCCCTTGTGAAGGTGTGGTGTTAAAGATACCCATGTATACTGCTGTGGGAATGTACATTGTTTGAATATCTATGAAAAATAGTATGAGTAGTTCTCAAAGTATTAATAATATACTATATAATCCAGCAATCCTAGTCCTAGGTATCTATATGATAAACACAAAAATACAAGTTAAAAAAAATTGGCATACATCTATTCCTAAAAAATCTAGCACTATTCACAAAACTCAAAACCTGAGGTGGTGCAGGCAGCAAGGACCCAAATGAATGCACAAAGAAGTGGTATAAGTATTCCATTTTGTACTTATACATGGGTATCTTTAACACCACAGCTAGAAAATATTCCAAATTAAGATCAACACACACCAAAATGTAATGTTTTATGGTTCTTTGCTTAATAACTGAAGTGGGAAAAGGAAAGGGCAAAATTGCTGAGTGAAATTAAAGGGATTATTTTATTGCCTTTGGACATCTTACTGGAAAAGTAGTAATGCAAAACTGAAATTTCACTTACTTTTAAAAATAGTTTTTCCACAGTATGGACATATTTCAAAAAATTAGAAGCTGAGCTCCCATTTTAGCCAGCAATACTACTTCCGGGAATATATCCCAGAGATCCAAAAAAGTATAGTAGAAGTGACATCTGCAGTTGTATGTTTGCTGAAGCACTATTTTCAATAGCCAGGATCTGAAAAAATCCGAGTGTCCGAGAACAGATGACTGGTTAAAGAAACTTTGGTACATCTACACAATGGAATACTATACAGCTGTTAGAAAAGATTAAGTCATGAAATTTGCATATAAGTGGATCAACATGGAGAGTATCATGCTAAGTGAAATAAGTCAGAAAGAGAGGGACAGACATAGAAGGACTGCACTCATTTGTGGAATATAAGGAAACAGAATGGGAGACTAACATCCTAGTATAGAGAGAGTGAAAGGGAATGTGCCTGCCACAGAGGCAGTGAGGTGGGGGTGGGGGGTTGGGAGGGATACTGGGAACATTGGTGGTGGAGAATGGACACTAGTAGAGGGATGGATACTTGATCATTGTATGACTGAAAATTTGTAAGTCTGTACGTCAGGGTTATTCATTATTTTTTTAAATTTAAAAAAATAAATTAAAAAATAAAAATAGTTTTCCAGGCATAGAATACAGTATCCCCCCAAAATTATAAGATAAATGTAGATTATATGATTGAACAGTCTAAACATCAATGAGACCTAACACAATTAGAAAAGGAAGAAAAACTCAGAGAGCTAGAATGGTACACTTTTGATGACAAAGATGTGAAAACTATTTTTTGTATGCTCTAGTTTAAGAATGTGCTGATCTATAGTTGTCAAATCTGTGATCTCATAATCATTTATTTTATAATAACAAAATGCAATCTAAAAAGTTTTTTTTAAACATATGTTTATATACATATATAAATTTGTACTCCTGGTTGAATCTTCAATTTTCCCAAAATGTCTCATCAAGTATTGTATCTAACACATCTGTCAATTCATATAAGGATTTAAATAAGGATTTATCCTTGCAACAGAATTTTTAAAATTAATTCTCTCATTATACATAAATTGGAATAACTATTTCCTCTCACTTCAAGAGTTTTTGACCTCTGTTTGATGATGCATTCAGTTAAAAAGCCACCACAACATTTTCCTATTAAAGTTAAGAGAATTAAATTTATTTTTTAGAACCTTCAATGTTTAACATTTGCAAAGATGATGGGTTCACAGAGTTTTACAAAGCTGTCATCCATGACATTTTAAAGAGCTTTGTCCTTAGCATTGCAAACTATGAAAAATCTTTGATATTTAACTAAAATATCATCAAATGCCAACAGCTTACATGTTATTATCATTAAGTTTTAACATCTAAGACATATCTATGTATTTATTTTCTATTGAATACTCTTCTATTTCAGTAATTCTTAATTTTTCTTTCTAATATCTATCAATATATAATAATAATAGGTGTTGTTATTACAGATTTGGAAATTAGGCATATATATTTATATTCACACACACACACATATATAGTTGTTGTTGATAGAATCACATGAGAATTCATGCCTTGATTTTCACCGCCCCCCCACCCCCCCGCCCAGAATCTACAAATATACAGAGAAACTCACACCCATTTTTTTCTTCTCTTGATATAGCAATTCCTGGTACATCAGAAAACGCAATATTTACTGAAATTGGCAGTGATAATATTCAGTGATTCTTCTAAATAGAACCTTCTGTTATAGATAAAAAAAACTGAATTTTAGAAATGTAAATAAACCAAGATTGAAAATACAAATTTAGATTAGAACTAAGATATTTTCTATGCCAAAATATTGACCTTTATTATTTTTTTCATTTTAAACATATCTTTGTTCCCAAGATTCTTTTCTAGGGATCTTTTTGTACTTATTTATAATTAGTGTCCTCGATATTCTCAAACCTGAACAACCCTAGCTTGTGTGCTTTAAATGTTTAAGTTTGGATATTATCTAAAGTCAGTTGGTATTAAGAAGGTTGTTAACATGAGACATTTTTTTAATAACCACATATAAAATATTTAAAATTAAAAATGTGGGGTTAGAAAGCTATAAAGTGCACCTTTTTTTTTTTTGCCTTTTTTCTGTTTACTTATAAAGGCTTTTTTGTTATGTGCAGAAGTTTGCAGAGTTTTCTAGGCTTCCTCTCCCTGAGGCAACCTCTAATTTGTCAGAACCTCTGCTACTTCACTGCCTCAAGAAAACAATCATTCCCTGTATAGAAAAAAAGGAAAACTGTGATTAGAGATAGCAAGTGAATAAATCTTTGCAAAACAGTTACAGAGTTTCAGGAATGATTGCTGTTTTTTGAACAGTTTTTATATTGGAGCATATTTCTTGTAGTTTCTTGTTCTAAGTTAGGAACGCAATGACTCTTCTTTAAATCAAAAACTGCAAATCAAAGGAAATGGGATATCAGAACTGCTAATGCTCAAGTTCAATAGTTTTAACATACAGACAATTTCAGACAATTTTAAACACCTGTATCTGGCTCATAAAACATAAAAATCCTGTTTGAAATGTGTTTAAGATGCTTTAAAGGATGCTGTTAAAATAAAGCTGTAAAATCTGAATTCAAATATTTAAATAATATTTAAATATTATTTTTAAATGGTATTTTGTTTTTAATAATATTTTGTTTTCATAAACCCAATTCTATGAAACTTGATCAACATTCTTTGTCAGAGGGGAAGGTTATCTCCTAAACAATACTCAGAAGGCTCTGTTGAGAATTCCTGCCATTGTCAGTTCAGTACTAAGGTCCTATAGTGCTGGGGAGCACCTGGATTAAGCCCTGGTACTGTAGGACTTCTAGAGCCCCAGAGGTGATGTGATTCTTGAGAGCAAAGCAGGGTAGGAAACTCAGAAAGCATCTAACAGCTAACACCTAACCCCTTTACTATTTCCTAGACAAAATTGATCAAGGTTAAGTGTGCGTTTCATTCTCAACTTACCGATAGTCACAATGACATAGTCAGCAATTCAAAACAGTTTGTCTATTCTGAAAACAACTTATTTTGTTTACAGAATTAATTTTACTACAGTGATAGAGGCAGCAAAAAAAGCTATCAATGTTAAGGTATTCTGAAAAAATCAATTTATCTGTTAATGATGCATTTTAATAAAAGCTTTACATTTCAAGAGATAAAGCACTAATCCAAGCATTTTGATCACTAATGTTAAAGATACTCTTGCTTCTGTTTTCTCTCTCGTTAAGAGAATATGACTGATAGTGGGGTCAGAGGCTGGGAAGAGAACCAGGGGTTACGTTGCATGCCATGCAGGCAAGGGGCGCATTGACCCTATGGCCCCCTGCATATGCAAGGCAAGATCCATATATTTCTGTTGCCTGTTTCTGGCAGATCTGCTGTCTGTGATCCCCAGAGCCAGATTTCTGACCATATACCACCAGATCTGTATAAGTGTCTCAACTTTAAAAAGGGTGTAGCCTCTGTGAAGCATGGCAACCAGCTAAAATCTATGCGAGCACCACAGCAAGGAATGTGACCCTTCAGCAAGCATGAGTGTGAGCACAAGTAAAAGGATGCAAGTTCCAGCAAGCACTGTAACCAAAATGTGCACAAGCTTCATAACCAAAACCATCATCTTTCAGCAAGAAGCATAAACAAATATGGATTTCAACAACCAAGCATATGTGGATCAACTAAACATCAACAGAAGGCTAGAAATGTAATGACAAAGAAAAAAGTCCAGAGAAATAGTAGCATTGGGTGGAGGCCTTGTCTTGAATAAAACTGACCTGAATTTGATCCCTGGCTTCACATGTGGCCTATCTGTCCTCTTCCAGGAGTCATTCCTAAGCACAGAGCCAAAAATCAGCCCTGAATTCACTTGGACATGGACCAAATGTCAAAAAGCAAAACAAGAAAACATGAGCTTTTTTCCACACAGTTATTTTTTCTCAATTGAAAAAAAAAATACTGTGATTTTTCTCTTTTTTAAAAAAAATTATTTTATTTTATAAAGTAGTTCACAATATTTGATTACATTTAATATTGAAACACCAATCCCACCACCATTACACCTTCCCACCACCATATTTTGGATGTTTCCATCCCAAACCCCAATCTCTGCCCCAACACAGAACCAAAATAAAATGTTTTGTATTATTTGTTGTGAAAAACTGCTGAAAATGTTACAAAAAAGTATCCTTAGAGAAAAGAGTGTGAAGATTGTTGTATATTACCCAGGAGTCATTAAGTCATTCTAAAAGTCTGTAAAATAAAAATCCCTCTAAGATTGGTTGCCTACTACTTTGAACCCCATCAAATGTGGTGTAATCTTCAATCTCTTGGATTATGGATAGGGTGCGTCCTATGAGTTGTCTTGGCCACATGGTCCAGGAATAGGTTCACTCTTGGATGAAGCTCAGCCCAAGCATGTGGAGAGCAGCTGTGAGCACGGTAACAGTTGAGTTCTGGAGGTTTTCAGCTACTGGGACTGGGTTCCTTGGGGTGTGGAGGAGTCACATCCGCCCCCTTCTGGGGCATCCCGAATGAAACAGCCTGTGTAAAGGGTCCAATGACACTGTTATGATGAGTGTCATGTTATGCTCCTTTCAGAGAGAGAAGGACATGTGATCTACATGGTGGCCAATGACAAGATTATATGGTGCCATTTCCACGCAATTTTTTCAAGGAAATTGAATCTATAATCTTTTTCAATCAATTACCATTTCATAAATAATATGATTTCTTATTTCTTACATCATCAGATAATTAGTAAACAACTATTGTGTTAATTGTGTCAGTGCATTCACAATGTTTAGAGTCTAATACTGACCATCAATTATAAAAAGGTGAGAAAGTAAATTAAACCAAAGTACATAGAGAGAGTGAAAGAAAATAACAGAACATCAGCAGTTTGGGTCATAAAAATGCTCTAAGACCTAGCCAGCAGTTTAGCTGTGCAGAACCCTGTGGTTAACCCCAGAGACAGATGCACTTTCACTCTAAACTTCACACTATGCAGCCAGCACTGAAGGACAAGCACTGTTCTGTTTAAGCTGACTCATGTATCCACAAAAGGCATCCTGAAAGGTAAATATTTCATGCTTCTTGCATCCTAACTCAGTGATTACATCACTTACTCCCTTACCTCTTATGTTTTCTGAGGGTGTTAGATTACTAGATAATCCATTTTTTAAACTAGAAAACTTGGTTATAAGAATATAAAATGTAATCATTCTATCCATCTTAGTCCCAACTTTCAAAATGGTATAGAAACCATAATCTGGCACACAACAGCAAGAGCAGGTAATCAGATTGTTAATTTTTTTCACGTCTTTTGGTTTTTTTAATTTACATCTTTTACATCTTTTAATTACAACTCTTTTTGCACTATATGTGTGTGTGTATGTATGTGTATGTGAGCAAAGTTCCATGGAATTCAGGTTATGCAGAACTTTGTGATCTTGGACTCTGGACTCAATGGGACCCGGGAGCAGAGATCCTCTGCCCATTTACCCCAATCTCCATTGATCCAGGGGTCACACCCATAAGCCACATCCTGCTGGCACCAGATAATCTTTCATCAGCCACCCTCCAGAACTCACAGCTACTTCTCCTGGAAGGAAGCATAAAATGAGGCTACCATAACCATGCCACCATGCCCCAGAGGAGGGTGGGCGAGAGCCTTCCCCACCCCAAGGGACCCAGTCCTGGCAGCCGATCTCCACTACCCCACCATTGCCATGCTCCATGCCTCTCAGAGAGCCCAGCAAGCTACCGAGAGTATCCTGCCCCCACAGCAGAGCCTACCAAGCTCCCCCTGGTGTATTCGATATGCCAAATACAGTAACAATAAAAAGTCTCATTCCCCTGGCCCTGAAAAGAGCCTCCAATCATTGGGAAGATGAGTAAGGAGAGACTGCTAATATCTCAGGCCTGGGACAAATGGAGACGTTATTGGCGCCTGCTCAAGTAAATTGATGAACAACGGGATGACAGTTATACAGTGATGCACTATATGACTGGGTATTCTTTGTAAAATAAATTCATTTATGAATCTTTGCTCATCACAGCAATGATTATTTAAGTCAAGAAGTGTTAATGACACAGGAAGCAAGCATTAAATTAATATGAATTCTGGACCAGATTTTCCTGGAGCAAAAAAAATTATAATTGCAAAGGAAATACTAGTTAGCTAAGTGACAATTAAGAAAAGTGACTTCTCAATTGAAATATATATATATAAAGAGAACTTAAGCATTTCAGGAGGAACAAAGATTGACAGAGGCAAGGAGATATAAATAAAGATAGAGCTAGAGGGAGGAAAAGAAGAGAAATGGGGAGAAGAGAGCGAGCTTAGTGGATATGAAGATACTAAAAACAAGGTAAGAGCTAAGACTTTATACAAGGCAGATGAACTCCAAATATAGGAGCTTCAATTCCAACTTGCACACGTAGTTTGTCTATTTTTTAACATCAATTACAATCGCTGTAGTATCTTCTACAGGAAAGTAATGGGTTTTAATATATGTTTCACAAACAAGGACTGTACTGCTTCTGCACCATTAGGCTAGATGCAATATTGAGAGTAAATTAAGAGGAAACAAAAACAAAGCCATTTGGGAGTTTTGTGGCCAAAATATAAGAAAAAGACAAAAGGCCATAACTTAGAGAGCATTTGTGCTCAACATAGATATTTAGTTTTATTGAGGGACTTAAATGAATTTTATTTATGGATTCATTGGTTTGAAGAAAGAAGGAAGGGAGATAGTGGAATCAAGCCTTACTCTATTGTGAGGCAAGGGTGCTTGGAGGTGGCATTGTCCTGAGTGGTGCCTAAAAAGGTGCAAATTTGATAATGCAGAGTTATTGCAACCAGGGATATGCAGTACTTTGGAAGTATATGTTATTCCTGTGAAAATAAATATGACTCAAAAATGTAACAGATTTTATGATTCCTAGAGAATGATTTCATTTGCCTAGGAAGAAAGAAAGGCAAAGCAGGGAATCTGAGTATGCTGATAAGTAGGACAGAGTAGAGAATAAAAATTCAAAAGGAAATTAAGAAGAAATAGATGGATGTTTAAGAAAACCAAGAAACTATTTTTATTATTATGATATCCAAGGGACTGAAGCAATAACTCATCGGGTAAGTCGTTTGCTTTGCATACAGCTGACCAGGGTTCGATTCCTCCATCCCTCTTGGAGAGCCAGGCAAACTACCGAGAGTATCCTGCCTGCATGGTAGAACCTGGCAAGCTAACCATGGCATATTCGGTATGCCAAAAACAGTGGCAACAAGTCTCACAATGGAGACGTTACTGATGCCCACTTGAGCAAATCGATGAACAATGGGACAACAGTGCTGCAATACAGATATACAAGGAAACTGGATTTCATATTTGATAAGCAAAATTTGAGGCATATTTGCCTCAAATATTCTCCCAAATGTGCAGAAATTATCTATATGATCATTATATGTCCAAAGGGACTTTATAGATATGCTTGCTTAACGATCTCAAGGTGGAAGATTGTACTGGATTATGATCTGGATAAACTCAATGTAATGCTCAAGGTTTCTCTAAGGGAATCAGTGAAGTAAATGTGGGAATGGAAGTGGAGGTGACAGAGATAATCAGGGGATGCTGCATATCTAGAAACCCGAAAACATATGAAGACAGATTTTCATTTGAGGAAGGAAGTATGACCCCGCCAGTCTATTTCTGACTCTTACCTCCAAGACTGTGAGGTAATAAATTTATATTGCAAGTCACTATATTTTTTTGTTAAAATTGCTATAGCAACAAAGGATATACAATATATTACCTAGGAGTTGAATTAAGCATTATATAATTCATAAATGATTTGGGAAATAGTATGAAGGAAAAGCTGAGAGATTGTATTAAAAAAGTGATTTAAAAATAATTAGAATTTTGAGTCTCGCATCTTTCATTCTACATCGATTCTTGATATTTTATGTTGCATATTTAAATCCCAATCTGAGATATAAGAAGAAAAAGAATCCCAAGGAATCTACCATCATTGTTTCTTGGATTTCTTGGTTGATCTGCCTTCCTTTTTCACTTTTTGATCTTTGTACATTTGTGTCTTATATGTAATGTCTAAGGGATTTAGCTATTGTAGCAGAAAGAATAAATGTAAAATATTACATTTAAATTTCTTATATTTTATTTCAAATTTATCTATGCTTCCACAATTTTTCAATGGCAAAGATTATTTGTGCTTTAAATAAATGTGATTTTACAAATATAATGCTTTCTTTCATATTTCAGGTATCAGAAATATACAACGCAGGGTTTGCTTTTTATTAAAAGCATAAAAAAAACAAAATAGAAAAACATAATATATCTTCCCCCTATCTTATATAGTATTAAACTTAAAACTGGCATTCCCTTTGAGGTGGTATTGTCTAAAAGAAATTCTCTTCAAGGTTACTTTCAAAATACTTATAAACTAAAATATAAGAAGCAAAAATTATTGAGTGATTCCCAACAGTCAGAAATAGAACTGACTGATGTGACAAAGTGGATTATCAGTCTAAATTCTAGAAGAGAAATGAATAAACTGCTAAAAATTTGTTTTATAAGCAACTATTTTTTGAGACAAAATGCTTACCATTTATTACTCTGGAAATTCTACCTAGAAAAAAAATATCTAGAAGTTGAAATTTGCATGTAGACATATTTATATGTAGACAAATTTGCATATATACATATATATGTATATATATGTATCACATACAAAGCCATTTCTTATCTATGCCCTTTTGCACAGTTGATAGTTATAGCCATGGAATAATATTTCCTCTGTTAAATGACTTATTCTATATCCTAGAATGTTAAAAAGTGACACATCTGAAGATAAAGCACATGAGATATAAGCACTTCCTTGTACCTATGCATCTCATTCATTCATGAGATGTGTATCGGCAGATAAAAAAGCAGTATGTAAGTAAAGGGGGAAAATATTTTTTTAAATATATTTAGAGAAATATATCACATAGTGATTTTCTACATTGCCATCTCTTATCATTTGGAAGAGGCTCATTGTTGATATTTCTGTGTCTGGATCTTGGCTCAGAAGGAAAGTACAATGTCTATCTAGTGATGTCTACCATGACCATAGTTGAAAAAAGATAAAGATTTACATATCAAATACCTAGTGTCATTTTAAATAATATAATTGAATAACAATTATGTTGTTTCATAATCTAGTTTCATATTTGAAGTTACATTTTGTTTTTGTAAATATATATACAATTTAGACACTTTCCTTACTCCTTAGCTCTTGAAGCTAAGAAAGGAACTTTTGGACGTCAATAACACCTAAGCTTCTTTAACTGCATCCAGATTGCAGTGTTCAGATCACCTATGAAAATTATCCAAATATGTGTAATGAAATACCTCTAGACATAATTCCACTGAAATAAAGAAGAATTTGCAATATTTTTGAAAAGCAATATTCTATTCAAACATAGTACTGAAGAAGCAAATTTAATAACTTGATTCTCATAATTTTCTAATTAATTTTAAAGATCATAAATATAAGCATTAAAGGGTTGTTATTAAATATTTCATTTATATTACCAAGATATGCATATTTAAGTTAATTATATGTGAATTTAAAAAAATAAACTATTTTGTGTACAGAGAATGGAAAAGAAACATCAGTAACTAGTAGCATTAAACTTAACAGAATTTTTTGCTCTGGTATAGAGGCAAAAAATTGGCCACCACTGGCCTGCCCTGTTATTAAAAGAGGGCTTAAAACTTCTTATAATAAAACAAGTGAGAGTATGTCTTATATTAAGCTACCAATGTAGAAAGTAAGACATAACTTCAAAATCAGATCCGAAGGCAAGCAACTGATACTTGTGTAATCAGTGAAACTCTTGAAAAACTCTTAAAGAAGAAATCTTGAATTACTAAATAAAAACCCTTTGTGCAAAAGGATCCAGGAGTCGTGCAGTGTCCAATATAAGAGCAAAGAGATAAAGATAACATCAAACTGAAGACTAGGTGCAAAATAAGGCTTCAGAATATATATGACGGCATACAATGCTACAAGTAGCCAAAGAAACAGACCGAACAATAAAAATGGAAATATTTATTGCAAAACATCACTGTATCACTGTAATCCCGTTGCTCATCGATTTGCTCAAGCAGGCACCAGTAACATCTCCATTGTGAGACTTGTTGCTACTGTTTTGGCATATCAAATACGCCACGGGTAGCTTGCTAGGCTCTGCTGTGGGGGCGGGATACCCTAGGTAGCTTGCCAGGCTCTCCGGGAGGGACAGAGGATTCCAACCCGGGTCGGCTGTGTGCAAGGCAAACACTCTACCTGCTATGCTATTGGTCCAATCCAAATTGGATAAAAATATAAATGAAAATACTTTTGTTCTTAAGTTTTAGAATATGGTCCTTACAGGAAACATGGAAGCGTTGAGAGACATAATGGAGAAGCAGCACAATTGCTCCCAGGGCATGTACATTTCATACTATTGCAATTACTGTGATTATATATTGCTCTGTATATGTAACCATCAACCACATTAAGATGCTAAGGTCTAGAGTTGTAATTTAAGGTTGGATATCCTGGAATTCTAGTATCTTCAGTTTATTGTACCACAACAATCTCAATAGAGACAAATGCTGAAGGAAAATATCTCAAATTTAAGTGTATGGTATTCAAAAATTAGATTGAAGTCAAAGTTTCTAAACATCATTTAACAAATTAGGATACAAGATATTTTATGGGAACCATTTTTGCCCATTCTATCTCACTGGAACCGGAAAAATGGCTTGAAAAACTGTGTATAAAAGCTTTTACATAGCTTTTATAAAGCTTTCTTATAGCATGCATATGCACAGGACAGAAATTTAAAAAAGGAAATTGTGACTGAAAGTTGTCCTAAGTAAAACATCAAAAATGGAGACAATTCCCTTCATTATTTCATTGGGCTACACACCAGACTGCTGATTCAAAAGTCTTGAAGTAGGTCTAGAAATCTGTGTTGTGATCATATATACTCTGAAGTGTGAGAACTACAGCCTTACCAAATGGATATACTGGGAATAAAAACTTGAGAAAAGAGTTAAACTACCAACATCTTGAGCAGTGGAAGTGTCAAGAGTAAAGTATAGAAGCTAAAGTGCACAAATAAATATAACACAAATTAACACATATAGCAAGACAGGATATTTTCAGAACTGATTAGAAAATTATAGGAAAAGAACTACATGTAACTATGAAAAATATAATTCTTAAAATAATATAGCTGATTAATCAGCTTCAATGGCAGAACATGCATGAACATAAATGAAATAATATATATTAAATATTATTCACAAAAAAATAAATATCTAGGGTTATAATGAGTATGGGAATTTATGTATATATTCATATTTGGGAAACAAAGAAAATAATAACTATATTCTCTTTAGAGTTTTAGAAAAAGATTAAAAATAAAATATATTTTTCATAGCCCTACTGATCTAGGCAAATATCAAAATCAAATTTATAAAATATGTAAACCTCTAATCATCAATTACTACATTAGAAAAGAAAAAAAAGATAAATCTAAAACCTAAATGCACATTTTAAATATCTGGAGAACCACCAAGAAATGAATCCAGAAATTAGCAGAAGAATTGAAATAAAAACCAGAGCAGATATCAATGATATAGAAATGAAGACAGCAATACAAATAAACAATGGAATCAGGAGCTGGTTCTTCAAAAAAAATCAGCGGATAGAAAAACTTTTGGCAAGCCTCATGAGAAAAAATACAAAAACTGCTAAATATTTTTTTTAAAAGTATCAGAAAGGAAAGAAGAGAAACTACAATAGAACCTTCAGAAATCCAAGATATCATGAAATCTTACTATAAGCAACACTACTCTGTTAAACTGGAGAATCTAGAAGAAATGGACAGATTCTTAGAAACACCACCCAAATCTGAATGAGGAAATAAATAGAAATCCTGAATGGGCCAACCACAAGCAAGGACATTAAAACAGTAATTAAGCATCTCTCAAAGAATTAAAGTCTTGATCTCAATGTGTTTACCAGTGAATTTTATCAAACCTTCAGAATATATGTACTGTTGTTGATCCTTAAGCTCATCCAAAACATGAAAGAACAGGAATCCTTATGATCACCAAAGTAGCTAAAATTAGACTGACACCCAAAGCAGATAGCAACATAGTCCCACACTCTGTCTTCCCTAAACTATCACTCTTAAGTCTGTATTCTGAAATCAAACTTCCATATCCTTGATATGTCTTGCTCTATGCCACAGGTGAACAAGATCATCTTGTATTTGTTTTTCTGCCTGTGGTTTGTTTTTCTGCCTCTGGTTTATTTTTCTCAGGATGTTACTTCCCAATTCTATCCAATTTGTCCAAGTTATCATGAACTGAATGACGTCACCATTTCTAGTGGCTGCATAGTATTCTATTGTGTATACGTACCACAACATCTTTAATCTAGTTAGACATTTGGGTTGCTTCCATATCCTGGTTATTTTAATAAAAAGTTAAAAGTAATCTTGAAATTATTGTATTTATGATCCATGCTTAAATACCTAAAACTGGGATAGATGGGTCAAATGTGAACATATATCCATTTATTGCTTTTTTGAGAAAGTGCCATACTGTTTGGCATAAAGACTGGATCTGATGACATCCCCACGAGAAATAAATGGTTCCCACCAACATTTGTTGCTTTTAGTTACATATCTATCTATCTATCTATCTATCTATCTATCTATCTATCTATCTATCTATCTATCTATCAATCTATCTACCTTTCTATCTACCTACCGATATCTATCTATCTAATATGTATGTCATTCTCTCTACTGAGAATTATTAGTAACCCCATATAAAGGGCAAAAAATATGGATAGATAATCTTTGAATAATATACATGATTGGACAATAATTTTAAGTTTGAAATATTTAAAATCATTTATTACCCAAAGTGTATAGCTTCTGTTTCTAAAACAAGTACACAAAAATTTGATCCAATCATATGAACTATTGATTAATCATACAAAAAGCCAAAAGTATAAGGTTTTCTATAAATGACCACTTTTATCTAAAGTTATTTGAAGTTTTGAGTCTTTTTATGAATTAAGTTGCTTAGTAATTTATGCTTCATTTTTCTGGGCATATAAGAATGTACTCCCACTTAAAAAGATAAGTTGCATTTTTTTCTTTTTTTTAAGATCTTGCATCTATGCATTCAAGAGTAAAAACTGTTATTTCACCTTTTTTATTTAGTAGAAAATTCACTCAGGCTTTCACCAGTGGATTTGTGCTTAAGCAACTATCTCTAAATATAATCTAGCATTAGGATTAGTTGGCCTGAAAGGTACTTTTTCTTTGTAATTTTTAACATTACATATTCAAAATAGAAATAAATGTAGATTTATAAACTAACATCAATAGTATTCAAAAAATGCTAGCAAGATAACAATAATAAATTCTACATTTTTTTGTATCAGTTGCCTTAAAAAAAATCTTCATAAATAGGATGATACTGGAAAGTAGACTGCTTCTGTGATTGCTTGACATAAAATTCATTAGTTTCTGTACTGCATTTCTTTTAGCATCATTTACGGCTACAAGAAAAACCAACAGCACCTCCAACAGCAAAGATATGAATAGTGAGCACTGCAATTCATTTCATGTTTATTTTGATGAGATTTATGTTTATTTCAAATAATTTGACAAGCTGTACCAGCAGCAATGAGATAATTTTCCTGATATTTTTACCCAAACAACTAAAGTGCTTACCCTTTCACAGAAAGCATTCTGTGAACATTTTATTACATTTTACTTAAGAATAAATTCTTCTCATTTTTCACATAGGTGGAGGGACATTACACAAAGCAGATATTCTGAGAATACATAATAATGAATCATTATTTTGCTGCTACTTCCAAGAG
The DNA here is from genome assembly GCF_027595985.1 of Sorex araneus. Lineage (NCBI taxonomy): Eukaryota > Metazoa > Chordata > Mammalia > Eulipotyphla > Soricidae > Sorex > Sorex araneus. The sequence goes on along the minus strand of NC_073303.1, from coordinate 153,502,507 downwards.
CTAATGCTCGTGTTCATATTTTTGTGATGGTTTTAATTATTTTCTGTTAATTAATATGTGATACAAATTTTAAACTAATCTAAACATTTATAAACCATCCATTATATCTAGCATTTGACACATCTAGTAATAAAAGAAATAATATTTCCTTTATTCAGATGACTAAGTAAGTTACAATAGCATTGTAAAGACAGAGATAAGAAGGGACACTGTATACTTATAAAGGATTTAATGGAACAAAAATAAAATTATTTTTGACTACAAAAGAAACCCAATACCACTGTAAATATTAAGTGCCTCTAGTAGTTGATACTTCATCATAATTTTCTAATACTCAAAAAATTACTTTAGAAAAATATTTTTAATGACATGTTTTAAATTAAAAAAATTAAAATTTATTTATTCTTTATTGAAGTAACATTTGTTTGCAAGACTGTAGAAAACTGGATGTTTTAGTGGTACAACATTACTACGTCTTCTACCAGCAGAGCCAGTGTACCTCTACCACAGTACATTTGACCCTTTCAGAGGCACCCTCTCACCCTTGACCAAATTACATTCTGTTATCAGAATGTCAGGGTGAGTTTGAGGACTGGAGTGATAGCACAGCAGGTAGGGCATTTGCCTTGCATGGGGCCAACCCAGGTTCGATTCCCCGTCCCTTTCAGAGAGCCTGGCTAGCTACCAAGACTATTCTGCCCGCTTGGCAGAGCCTGACAAGCTACCCATGGCAATTTCAATATGCCAAAAGCAATAACAACAACTCTCACAATGGAGACCTTACTGGTGCCCACTCGAGCAAATTGATGAACAATGGGACAACAGTGCTACAGTGCTACAGTGACATTTTATATAGTATTGACTCTGAAAAAATGAATTTAAAATATCACAAAAGAAAAGCAGAGTTTGAGGGGAAAGACGAAATACTTTGAACATAATAAATTTGTACAAGATTTCTTAACCTGTAATTTGAATCATCCAACTTGATATAAGTGGGCTTTAGGAAGAAAAACAACAAACATCAAGAAAACTCTCTCCAATAAGTGAAAACATTATGATATAAAGTTTGAGATTTCTAAGCTACTAAATAGAGTTTTGGTGTCCTCCATATATAAACCTATTCAAGAAAATATTTCAAGTCGGTTTTGACAAGAAAAGAGTGAAAATAACTTATTTTTCCATTATCACATATCCCAGTCTAAGAAGTTCTAAAGCAACAATTTAGGGTAATAATTTATATCACAATTGTCTTTTCAAATGTTCAGAAAAATTTGTAGTAAATATAATACAGAAAAACCTAAATGACTTGAGTACATTTTTAAAGATTAGTATCTATATTTTGAAAATCAGGGGTGAACAATATAGAGCTATTATATCTCACTATATCAAAAGTAACTCTATAATAGCCTAGAAAATACAGTATTATGATTGAATTTTCCATTTTCTTTTTACAACATTTTTCTTCAGAGATTTTATATATGAATTGTGTCAAAATACAAAAGTAACTATATCATTATACACTATACTTAAATGTATTTAAATATTATCTAATAAAAATTATTTGGGCTGGAGCGATGGCACAGCAGTTAGGGCGTTTGCCTTGCACCCAACCTGGGTTCGATTCCTCCGCCCCTCTCGGAGAGCCCGGCAAGCTACCGAGAGTATCTCGCCCACTATGGCAGAGCCGGGCAAGCTACCCATGGCATATTCCATATGCCAAAAACAGTGACAAGAAGTCTCACAACTCCAGTGTGAGATGTTACTAGTGCCCACGGGAGCAAATCAATAAGCAATGGGACAACTGTGTTACTGTGCTAAAAAATATTCATTGTATACTTGCTATATACTAGGCACCAGATATGAATCCTTGGGATTTGAAAGTGAATAAAACAAAGTACTATTTTCCTGAGCACTTCCAGCTATGCCCCAAAAAACAAACACAAAATTAAGAGATATTCATGGGAGATCTTTAAGCATAGAGTATATGACTATTTGTTATACATCTCAAATTTTCTTTATGAAAGGCGAACAAAAGGATGTCTCAAATTTTCAATTTTTTTATGAAAGGCGAACAAAGGGAAGTCTTCTTTAATATTTTTTATTTGTTTTGGGGCGATACCCAGTGGTGCTCACTGTACTATCACCTCAACCACCTTGAGTCATATTTTCATGTGTCTTGTTAAGGTCTGAGTCTCAATTTAGAATCTTCTCCATGAAATATATGCAGTGTCCTGTACCTAACATACTTTTAACCTCAAACAAGACATATTCAAAATAAAAATTGCATTTTCTCGCACTTCTGAAATTTATGTCTAGGAAACTTAAATCAAGATATTTGCCAGGGCAATTCAGATTGCGGAGCTTCTGAAGAAGAATAAGCAATTAGCTTAGTCTAACTTTGGGTAAATCTGATTATTTATTGCTTTGTAGCCAAACCAAGAATCTGGATCGTGGCCAATACTCTATGGTCATATTGCCACATTTTCCTTTCTCTCCAACTCCCTCTGATTTCTCGGTTATAAGAATATGTGTGATTCCATGTAATATTTACCCGATGAGCTACTTCTTTCAAGAAACCTTTAATCATGTACTTTATTATAATATCATCTATTTTTTGTGATTTATATACATTTTATTTTCATAAAGTAGTTCACAATAGTTCATTTCAGATAATATTCAAACACGCACCCTACCAATGAGCATCTTCCCACCACAAAAAGAGGGAAGTGTATCAAGGTTGCTGTATCTCATCTGAAGCAAATTAAGCCATATAGAATAGAATACAAGCAAGTATGTTAAAACCAAGCAAATGTGTGCTACTCCAGGTACATCAGTGAGTTAGAGTATAAGATGTCGCATGGCCACATTTGCAGCCACACGCTCCAGGAAATGCTGCATCACTCTCTTCTGGAAGTTTAATTTTATAGTCTTTGGATCTTGGCCATTGATGAGATTACTTGGTGGGGGCAGTTTGTGGGTGTGACTGCCAAGTTACTGGAAAACTGGGGAGCTGGGTAGAGGAGACCCAGTCCCGATCTAAGCAGGCTTGGAGATCTCAGACATGGGTCCCACATAATATCATATAACATTAAGTGACATCTCAAACTAAGAAGCTTCTGCACCTCAAGAGAAACAGTGACCAAAATACAAAGACAATCTACAGAATGGGAAAGGATATTTACGGAGTACCCATCCGATAAAGGGTTGATATCAAGGATATGCAATGCACTGGTTGAACTCCACAAGAAGAAAACTGCCGACCCGGTCAAAAAATGGGGTGATGATATGAACAGAAACTTTCCCAAAGAAGAAATCCGAATGGCTCAGAGGCACATGAGAAAATGTTCAACATGACTAATCATCAGGGAGATGCAGATCAAAACAAAAATGAGATATCATCTCACACCACAGAGACTGGCCCACATCCCAAAAAACAAAAGCAACCGGTGTTGGCGTGGATGTGGGGAGAAAGGGATTCTCCTTCACTGTTGGTGGGAATGCCGACTGGTTCAGCCCTTATGGAAAACAATATGGATGATTCTCAAAAAATTAGAAATTGAGCTTCCATTTGACCCAGCAATACCACTCCTCAGAATATATCCTGGAGAGGCAAAAAGGTATAGTAGAAATGACACTGCATTTCTATGTTCATTGCAGCACTGTTTACAATAGCCACAATCTGGAAAAAACCAGAGTGCCCAAGAACAGATGGTTAAAGAAACTCTGGTACATGTACATAATGGAATACTATGTAGCTGTCAGAAAACATGAAGTCATGAAATTTGCATATAAGTGGATCAACATGGAAAGCGTCATGTTGAGTGAAATGAGTCAGAAAGAAAGAGACAGACATAGAAAGATTGCACTCATTTGTGGAATATAAAGTAGCTGAGAGGTACAAGCTTGCAATGATGCAATTAATGGAAGATATTTCTCTGGACTTAGTTACTAAAATACAGAAATAAAAAACCATGCGGCCACTAGTGCAGCCGCTGGACCTCTTATCTCTTCATTCTCAGCAATGGAAAACAAATTATCAAATGCTTCCTTTTCAGCAGGTCTGACTTTAGGGGGGAGAAACTCCAAACAATAATAGTGAGTTTTTTGTTGAAATATTGAATGTAATCAAAATTAAGTGAAAGTAAAGTGAAATTTATCAGTTACAGAGGCGGGTGGGGGGCTGGGGAGGTGGGGGGTGTAGGGGAGGTATACTGTGATTCTTGGTGGTGGAATATGTGCACTGGTGAAGGGATGGGTGTATGAGCATTGAGACTTAAGCCTGAAAGCTTTGTAACTTTCCACATGGTGATTTAATAAAAGAATAAATTTTTAAAAAGTAACATTAACACTGTTCTGTAGATTATGATATGGATATATTTGGGAAGCAACATTTAGCTTCCTATAGAGGATAATCATTTGAAAGAGCTAAACAAAAGAACCAATAAATATCAACAAAATTCTAGCCAAACCTTCCAGTCACATGTAAACTTAAAGAGATGCTGAACATCAGGTTAGAATAATCCCTGCAACTCTCCACTATCTTACACTAGAACTGACTTTCCCACACAGAAACTTTGGCATGCTGGTGCTGAATGGAAGCAGTGCAATATATCACAATATTCAACAGACCCGTTCATTTGGGATAATGCCATTTTTCAATTACTTTTTATGTTTGTCTTGCAAAATTATAACACCAGATGAAACATGATCCTTTTTTTCTCAGAGAAAGGAACTTATTTCTGTGATAACAATTATTGTTATAGCTGAAAGTAATTTATTGATTCATGGTGTGTTCTTACCTTTTATAATTAACTTTAGTGTTGAAAAATAATTTGACATCTAGATTTCATTTCACTCAGTGAGTAAAACTATTGAACTATATGCTTTGCTATTATCAAAAGTACATGATAGACTAGTTTGCTGGGAGGGAAAAAAAGCATACTGTCTTAAAAAACAAAATGAATGCAAAAGATAAATTCCTTTATTTAAGATTATAAATGAAACATAGCATTTTAAATAACCAGACATTCACTGTAGCACTGTTGTCCCATTGTTTCATTGATTTGCTCAAGCTGGCACCAGTAATGTCTCCATTGTGAGACTTGTTGTTACTTTTTTGGCATATCGAATACACCACAGGTAGCTTGCCAAGTTCTGCCAAGTGGCAGGATACTCTCGGTAGCTTGCCGGGCTCTCTGAGAGGGGAGGAGGAATCGAACCCTGTTAGCCACATGCAAGGCAAACGCCCTACCTGCTGTGCTATCACTCCAGTCCAACCAGACATGAAAATGAAAAAAACATGTCAAAAGCAACCCCCACCACTAACACCAGCAAAAAATGTATGTCATATTCAAACAACAAAAACAAACTATTAGAATTCTGCTCATTAGCAAAAACAGAGGAAGATGACAATGAAACTTCCAACTGCTGAGATAAAATAGTTTACCAAAAATTCTATGCTTAGATAAACCACAATTCAGAAGCAAAGGAGAAGAAAATTATTTTCAGGTTCTGAAAAATTACTTCTCATACATACACATTGAAGAAATGATTAGAAGACATGATTCAGTTAGAAATTTATGTTAATAAAGGAAGGAGTAGGATGCAAGAAGCTATGGTAAGCAAAGAAATTAGCAAGCATGAATAAATCTAATCAAGCGTTAATTGTACAAAAACTAACAATTGCTAATCTAGAGATAAAAACTTAGGAGCAACTAAATTATGTAAAAATGGCAGCTAATGTATTTTTATGAGCTGGATAGTCTATAAAGTACTTTATACATCATATATGTGTATATATACTAATTACTTTAATTCTTCTACAAATCCATAAAATAGTATTAATAATATTCTCACTGGTAGATGAATAAACTTGACCAAAATTTATGAAGCAGCTTGTTTAAGAAATCACTGCTGACAAGTAGAAGACCCAGGATTTAAAGCTCACAAACTTATGCTTGTGACAAATCTATTGTCACAGAGTAACATAGAAGAGGTATCTAATAAAATAACTAAAATTGTAGAAATAATTAATATCAACTCAACTAAAAAGTGACCAAAATTCAAGTCTTCTAATTTCATTTATCACTTTCCTAAGAGAGGGAATTAAAGATCATGATTAAAGTTAGGCTTTTCTATGATTTAAGCTAATAACCAGGTCTCTCATGCTGCTGGTAGAAAAGTGACATTGTACTGCACTGCAACACTGTCATCCCACTCTTCATCGATTTGCTCAAGCGGGCACCAGTAACATCTCCATTGTGAGACTTGTCATTACTGTTTTTGGCATAGCAAATATACCACAGGGAGCTTGCCAGGCTCTGCCATGCAGGCAGGATACTCTCAGTAGCTTGCCGGGCTCTACAAGATGATGGAGGAATCGAACCTGGGTCGGCCGCATGCAAGGCAAATGCCCTACCCGCTGTACTATCACTCCAGTCTGACATTGTATTATTTAGAAAATTTGAAAGTATACATACTCTATGTCCTAACGGTTCTGCTTCCTAGTATATATGACAAATATCTGCACTTTGCACCACGTTAAAAATGTGCATGTATACACATATATACACATATATATGCATATATGTGTATATATATTTATGAAAGTGGTATCTATAGTAGATCAAAATTGTAAACACTAAAATATATTTTGAATAGAGAATGGAATAAAAATACTATTAAACACTATGTAATGTTTCAGTGAAAATAAGATAACAATAACTACCTATATACCCGTGGCATATTCTATATGCCAAAAACAGTAACAAGTCTCACAACAGATATGTTACTAGTGCCCACTTGTGAAAATTGTTGAACAATGGGATGATAGTGCTACAGTGCTACAGTGCTATAAAGGATAAAATAAAATATGTTAAGTCATAAAAAGACTCATAAATTGGTTACCATATTGTATATTGTAAAATAATATTAAGTAATTTCTTATTTAGGCATAAACATTTGAGTTTTGAAAATTTAAGAGGAAGACATACTTAAAGAAAATACAAAACATAACAAATTTTATTACTAGAATAAAAATTAACTAGACTAAATATTGGCCACTACTTATCTGAAAAAAGATTTACAGTCTATGATGTATATGCATTGGTAGAACTTTACAAAATCCAAATATAGGGTCGAGAGATGAACAAAGACTTCTTCAAAAAAAGACACACAGATGACCAAAATATATATAAACAACTATTATACAAAAAATAAAGTCAGCTCAGACCCTTACAGTTCTGAAATAGTCTAACAGGTCTCTGAGAATGCATGCCATGTAGCCTGGCCCTACACCTCATCTTTTGCCAAATAGATTGAGGAAAGTGAGCACAAGTTCTTTTTAATGACTTTTCAATAATGCTTACTTATTCCTTCCAGGGTAGAACAACAAGCTAACTACAGTGAATAAAAAATGAGACAGGCTGTAGGGGCATAGACACACTGGTCACATACACATATCATGGTTACATGCACACAAGATATACTGTATATCGCAAATTGATTAAAATTTCCACTATGTGCTATACTCTATTAGATTTGAAAGATATGCAACTAATTTCATTATGTTACATGGAGGCATTTATAATAAAGTTCAAAATATAATTAAAAAAATTAATGCTGGCATTAGCTCAAAATAAATCATACTATGTTCCCTTCTTCACGGAAGAGCCTGGCAAGTTCCCTGTAGTGTATTTGATATTCCAAATACAGTAACAATAACAGGTCTAATTCCCTTGACCCTGAAAGAACCTACAATCATTGAGAAAGATAAGTAAGGAGAGGCTGCTAGAATCTCAGAGCTGGGACAATTGGAGACGTTACTGGTACCTGCTTGAGCAAATCAATGAACAATAGGATGACAGTGACAGTCATACAATGATGTTCCCTTCTCACTTGTGCTGAGTGACTACAGGCTTTACAGTGGAAAAAACTATCCCACCTTCACATTCTGCTCCCAAAACATCTTTATATGGCAGATTCTCTCTTTTGAAATCAATCACGAATCACGAGATCCCCATTAATTGTTGATTTCTCGAGGGGGCTCAGTAACCTCTCCATTCGTCCTTTCCCTGAGATCTTAGAAGTCTCTCTCGAGTTGGCCCTCCCAACGATGTCCACTGGAGACTCTTTCAGGGTCAGGGGAATGAGATCCAGCTTGTTACTGGATTTAGCATATGAATACACCATGGGAAGCTTGCAAGGCTGTCCCATGTGGGCAGGAAACTCTCAGAAGCTTGCCAGTTTCTCCCAGAGGGAGAAGTAGGCTACAAGATATCTCATGGCCGCTTTGCTGAGAGCTTGCTTTGCTGGGAGCTTGCTTTTAAGTCTCTGGATATTGGCCGTTGATGGAATTACACACACCTGGGTTCCTCTGCCGGTACCTTCATGAGTGAGGCCTGTCCGAATGTGTGGAGAGGGGCCTCAGGCATGGCTATAGCTAGGTTCCGGTGGTCTTCGGCTGCCGGGAGCTCTGCTCAGGGTGGGGAGGGAAGCTGTAGCCCATCCCCTCCGAGGGGCCCCGGGGAAGAGAGCCAGGTGTGCGGGCAAGAGACTCTCTGCCTTCAAATCAATAGTTTAAAAAATAAAATTAGTATTTTACTTTTTATTTTAAAAATACTCCTGTCACTTGTAATCATCTCTCTAAATGACAGTTTTAATGTAATTTTAGAAAAAACAATTAACTTCTCACTAGTAAAGTAATGCAATCAATTAAAGGAGCAACAACAATAAGAAAACAAAGTAGAAAATCAAAGGGGCTAAGATTTCTCCCTACTTAGATTTCTTCCAACTACTAGATCTCATTTTAATTAAATCACTATCATTATTTTCTAAGTACAATTATTTTATATCCATTTATTATTTATTGAAATTAAATATAAAAATTGTCAGATTAAGTTATTATGTTTTATCCCAAAGAACAAAAAAAGAGAAGAAAAAAGTTTTTCCTTGGATGACTTGATAAAATATAAATGAATTACTTAAATCACTGATGTCACTTCTTTTCCAAACTCTATTGTTTTAATACCATTTAAAACAAATATCCTGACACAATTAAGTACTATCTATCTCAGTCTAATTTAGAGATCACTTTGTATACCGGCGTCATTTGAACTCAAGTACATCACTTTCCAAGGATTTGTAAATAAGTTATGATTCTTAAAACAAAAAACTTCTTTAGAAGCAATATGAAAGTTGACTTAGAGAATGACAAATTGTATTTGGTCTTTTAAACATATACAATAGAGTTGTAACATTATCAATAAACTGCCCTTATTTGAATATTGATTGCCTCCTCAAACAAGACACTAGCATATACACTAGACTTTTACTTGCTCCTTTAGATGGCCTGAGTTGTTCCTCCAACTGTCACTCTACCTTTCTTTCACTCTCAGTAAAAGTAACTATTTTCATCTTTTAGGAATTGAGCCATTTGAATGCAAAGGGCCAGCTTTCTACCAGTGTCACCAGAAAGACATTATGTGTGATAGTGTGTATGTATAAACATTATATATTATATACATATATATGGACTGGAGTGGTAGCACAGCAGGTAGGGTGTTTTCCTTGCTGGTGGCTGACCCGGGTTCAATTCCTCCATCCCTCTCACGGAGCTGGGTAAGCTGCCGAGAGTATCCCGCCTGCACGGCAGAGCCTGGCAAGCTACCCATGGTTGTTCAATATGCCAAAAACAGTAACTATAAGTCTCACAATGAAGACGTTATTGGTGCCCACTCGAGCAAATCGATGAACAAAGGGACGACAGTGCTACAGTGCTACATATATATTTATATATATATGTTTATCTATTCATCTGATCTCAGACATTTGAGTTGTTTTCAGATTTGGACTACTGTAACTAGTACTGTAATGAATACAGGAGCACAGCTAACTTTTCTAAACAGAGTTTTTGGATGCTTTGAATAGAGGAGTGAAAATGTAGAGAAAGTATTTGATAAGAGCATTAACCATTCATGATCAAAACTCTCAATGAAATGGAAATACAGGAACTTTTCTCAATGTAACTAAAGTCATTTACCAAACATACAGCTGATGTCATACTCAACGATAAAATACTGAAAACTTTCCCTCTAAGATCAGAAATAGGACAAAGTGTTGGTTCTCACAAATATTATTTAATATGTCATTGGAAGTTCTTGTCATAATGATCAGGTCAAAAAAAAAAGAAATTTAGGGCATCCAGATTGGAAAACATGTCAAACCATAAGTATACTATTTTTATGATGATGTGATATGATTCTTAAGAACCCGTAAAGACAAAACAGAAAACATAATCCTAGAAACAATAAACTTGGACAGTAAAGTGGCAAACTACAAGATCAACACAAAGAAAGCCATGGTATTCCCATATGCAGACAATGTAATAGAAGTGACTGAAATTTATAATAAATCCCATTCTTAATTCTTCCTCAAAATTAAGTACTTGAGAATTATCTTAACAAAAAAAGGCAAAAGTATTAATGAATACTACTTAATACTACTTTGTAAATCACTACTAGAATGAATAATCACTTTATCACTTTTCATCCCATTGATCTTCAATTTGCTCAAGCGAGCACCAGTAACAACTCCATTCATCCTTGTCACATGATAGTGTAGCCCAATGGAATCTGCTCACTCCAGGAACAGGAAGAGCCTTAAACCATTCATTCAGGGTTTTGACAAAGAAGTCTGACCATCTCATTGGTGGGCGGCCACACAGTCTTGACATCCCGTGGAATCCAGTCGGTAACAGCTCTAGTCCAGAGGTTGTCTCCGAATTGCATTACGTGTCTGGCCCATCTGATTTTTGATGCCTTGGCAAAAGAGACAGTGTCCCTGATTCTTGACTGTCAACAGAGGTCGGAATTCTGGAATCCTTCTCTCACTTGAGTGAAATGTATACTCCAAGCATAGCTCTTTCGATTCCTCTTTGGGATACCCGAATATCGTTCTCGTCCTGTTTTTATAAGCCCAGGTCTCTGAGGCGTATGAGGAAGAATGGTGGAGTCAAAAAGATGGGCCCAGAGCCGGAGTTACTTTGTCTTCTTAACCATTTCTTTGACACTCTTGAAGGCATTCCACGCTGCTCTCTTTCTCCTGCGCAGTTCTGGCGCCAGGTCATTCCTCATGTTGAGTTCTCAACCCGGTACACATAGCTGCTGCATTCGGAGATGTTCATTCCATTGAGAGCAAACGGAACATCAGGGACTAGTTCATATTTCATGATCATTGTTTTGCTGAGATTCAGCTGCAGTCCAACCTTTCCACACTCGAGGTCAAAGTCAGCTAGCATTTGTGCCACTTGGCTCATGTGTGGTGTTATTAAAACAATGTCATCAGCAAAGCAGTGGTGGTGTAGTCCCCGACCATCTATCTTCACTCCTATTCCATCCCATTCCAGTCGTCACATGAGGTTCTCGAGGGTGGCACTGGAAAGTTTTAGTGAAATGGTATCACCGTGAGAAACCCCTCTCTTTACGTCAGTGATCATATCCTGTAGAATGGTGAGATGCTGGTGGTGAATCTGAATTACAGCTCTCAGAGGATCTTGATGTACTGAGTTTGAATGCCCTGTTTGACTAGGACTTTGATGACCCCTTCAGTGTCAACAGAATCAAAGGTCTTCTTTAAATAGATGAATGTTAGTTAGACAGAGTGGCATCTTAAAATATGGCAAAACTTCAATGAGCTTGGTCACTGTGTGGATATGGTGGATCGTGCTGAATCCTTTTTGGAACCATGCGAGCAAGAATGAATAAAAGATGACACAAGAAATCAAAACACATCCTCTGCTCATGTATTGGAAGGATGACTGTTGTCAAGATGATAATCCTACTCAGAACATTATATGGATTCAATAAGATCTCTTTAAAATTATACATGAAAGTGGTTTTATTTTTTTGCAGTACTTACTCAATAATATATTGACTATTATTCAATAAATACAAATGTTTACATAAGTGTCAGGAATATATCTTTTTAGTTATGTATTTAATATATCATGCTGACACTTCTAAACTTTGTCCCTTACTGGTAACCTGAGTAAAAATGTTAGCACTGAAACCAATAACAATAAAGCAATAGACACAAATACACATTGGAACGAAAAAGTAGAATGTTTGTTCTGTTAGAGTTGGTAGGTGGGTCTTATATTACTTTCTTTGAGGTGGGGATAGAGTTAGAAATCTAAATGTATTTTTTAACTTCATTTTGAAATGCAGAGAGTCTCTTGCCTGAGCACCTGGCTGTCTTCCCAGGGGGCCCTCGGAGAGGATGGGCTCCAGCTTCCCTCCCCGCCCTGAGCAGAGCTCCCGG